>NC_133618.1:477953815-478003815 GCF_048593235.1 Sminthopsis crassicaudata | reverse complement strand
TATTTTGCATCTCTTGAGATAATTATTTGATTTTTGTTGGCTTTGTTATTGATATGATCAATTATGCTGATATTATTCCTAATATTGAACTAGTCCTGCATTGTTGGTACAATCCCATCTGGTTATAGTGTATGTGATATATTGATATACTCTCCTTGTTAGTATTTTATTTAAATTTTTTTGCATCAATATTCATTAGAGAAACTGGTCTATAATTTTCTTTCTCTCTTTTGACCCTTTCTGCTTTGTGTATCAGCATCATATTTGTGTCATAAAGGAATTTGGTAGGACTCCTTCTAGTTCATTTTTTGATAAATTGGTTGATTGAGTTGAGATGAATGGGCCTAACTCAGATAGGAAGAGACCACCACCTTTATAGGTTAATCATAGTTTTTGTCTTTTATAGTATGGAAACTATTATATAAATTGTTCTCATGGTTTTAATCATAGTACAATTTATCTGTTCATATAAGTCTTCTCAGATTTTTGTGAATCTGTTCCTTTCATGATTTCTTACAGCACAATAATATAGTATTAACTTCATTTGCCCTAATTTTTTTTAGCTAGTCCCCAACTGATGGACATTCATTTTACTGCCATTTCTTTGATACAACAAAAATTATGATAATAAATACTTTTTGAAACATATGGTTCTATATCTATCTCACATCAGGAACATAGAACCTTACACATAGTAGGTGCTTAATTAGTGGTTGTTAAATGAAATGGAATCCTGTTGAATTTAGTAGGGCCATAATCCTATCACTAGGCACTGTCACAATTCTTAGAGATTTGTCTCCAATTCTTGAAACTGATATTCATGATTTCTCACTTATATTATTATTTCTTTACTAATATGTTTTCACTAGTGATCTTAGAAGTGACTAATTTTAAATAAGCTATTGATTGTTTTCTTTTGACTTTGTTAGTAATTTGTAATTTGGTTACTTTGTGGATCCTTGAGGGACTTCTTTCTCATTGTGATCTGCATGTTCTTAGTAGACACAACCATGAGAGTAGATGTACAAAAAGGCAAAACTTTCTTTTACAGAGAGCATACAGTCATGGAATATTGGATTGAAAGGTATCTTAGAGATCATTTTAGACATTGGAAAAGTAGTGTAATATGATGGAAAAAGTGCGGAATCTTTTTTGAGATCTGCTCTTGTATTTCTAATCTAATATTTACTGGGGGTGTAACTATGGACCCCTACTGTCTCAGAGCCTTAGTTTACTCATCAATGGAAATGATAATTCTTGTACTATTTGCCAAACAGGGTTAGAAGAATTAAATGAGATAATATATGTTGTTATATGCATTATGTGTGTATACATATATATATATGTAAGTTATTATTGTTTGATATTCATTTTCATTTAGGCATCAACTTTTCATGAAGTCCTTCTAGTATTTTTAAGACATTATATATGAATGCCTATATTCTTTGCCCTGTAATTGGAAGGTATTTATTGGAGGTCTGTGATACTCTATGCCCAGTGTTCATTTTGCTGCCTTTCAATATGTCCTCTTGGTCTCACTGTGTTACTTCTTGCCATTTTAGACATTAATTTGCATTAAAAATCTTACAGCATAGTTAAGTTCTGAGTTCTCAGAAACTTCCCCAGCTTCCATAGAGATGGCTTTAGAGATAAGATAAGAGAACACTTGCGCTTGAAGCTTCTCGTTTAGGTGCTGATAATTCAAGATGTCCAGTTTTAGCTGGATAGCTAAGATGCCCCATGAGAGCTGCTTGGTATATGAACAAATGGATGATCTATCTATAACTGCTTCCTTTCCTTATAAACAAGATTTTCAAGTTTCCAACTTGACTGTTTTATTTATGCTCTTGACCTGTAAAAAAGCAAACTGTTTAAAAAGCAAAACTACTTCCCATGATTAGAGTACTTAGAGCTGAAATAATTGTAGGATGATGAATAA
Source organism: Sminthopsis crassicaudata (assembly GCF_048593235.1). NCBI lineage: Eukaryota > Metazoa > Chordata > Mammalia > Dasyuromorphia > Dasyuridae > Sminthopsis > Sminthopsis crassicaudata. Next base: position 478,001,876 of record NC_133618.1, on the reverse strand, counting down.
ATCTCTCCTCATATTCATAGTAGGAATGCTGCCCTCTCTCACTCATCTTTTCATCTCTCCTTCCTTCCTTCCTTCCTTCCTTCCTTCCTTCCTTCCTTCCTTCCTTCCTTCCTTCCTTCCTTCCTTCCTTCCTTCCTTCCTTCCTTCCTTCCTTCCTTCCTTCCTTCCTTCCTTCCTTCCTTCCTTCCTTCCCCTCTTCACAAATTGGTTTAGAGAATGAACTGGAATTTGAGATTTTTAGGAAAAGACCATAATATCTTCTATCTACTTTCTTTGAGGTAGCTAAAAAGTACTAGTGAACATTCAAAACATCTTTGTGAATGGTTCTAAGTCAAGTATTTTGCATGTAATTATGGTCCTGATGGGAAAATACTTTAGGAAAACAACCCCTGAAACAATACAAGTCCTGCTCAGGTTACATAGCATATGCTAAACACTGAGAAAACACACACGGTGCTTTAGTGAACAAGGTAGAGGAATGCTCCAGGGAGCCAATTTAGAATGTGACTTAAGGCAAGCATGGCTTTTTGTGTCTGTTTCTTTTGGCAAATGAGGGGGATAGTCCAGGTCTTTGGAATTCCCTGGTAAGTGCCAGCAATGGGTCACATAGGGTTGTGCCAATGAGGTGGGCATTGGGTGTTACACTGTCAATTGTTGTCCTTATGACTTCTTGAATATGTGTATATAGGATCCTTAGTGAGCAGTGGCTATTGTCATGATGATCCTCTGGATCCTCAGTTATCTGACACTTTAGGGTGTGTGTATGTGTGTGTTTGTGTGTGTGTAGGGGGTGCCTGGGAGGTAGAAAAGTGGAAAAGTCTTAAAACAGGTGGTAAGAGATGTGGGGAAGGGCAAGTATCTTTGGTAGAACCAATGAAGAGACAATTGACTCAGATCTAAATACAGCATTGACAACATAATATATGGTCTGGATCATTTTCTAAATAGGAAAATAAGATATATATATATATATATATATTGGAAAAATAAGATTAATAATCTATGACTGATTGGAGGAGGCTTTGGATTTTAAAAGTTGCATCTGAAAATTGGACCAAATTTCCAATATAATTTTTTTTTTCCTGAGGCAGTTGGGGTTAAGTGACTTGTCCAGGTTCTCATAGCTAGGAAGTGTTAAGTGTCTGAGATCCGATTTGAACTCAGGTCCTCCTGACTTCAGATCTGGGAACTCTAGCTGCCCCCAGTATAAATCCAATCTAAGTCTAAGTATAGCAAAAGTGGAACTGTCTTTTTGATGTGCTGGAAATGGGGAGTTAGCTCCTCTTTTACCTCAGAAAGTACTCATGTATATTTACATTCCTCACTTTTCTTGTTTATTTTGCATTTACATTAGATTGTAGAATAGGAAATGTTTGATCCCTTAGGTTTGTTTGATGCTTTTGTTCCAAAGTCCTTTTTGCCTTTTTGAGGTTTTACGTAATCTTCATTAGATTGTAAGTTTCTTGCAGTCAAGTCTAAGACTCAAGAACTATTTGTTAAATAGAATGTCAGCTGCCAGATACTAAGTGGGCTACTATGGGGGTACATTACTGGCCACTGTTGAATTCTTACATACCCTATCTCAGAGGGATGTTGTATGGAAAGCATGTTGTAAACTATACAATGCTGTGAAAATGTGAATTATTATTATTATTCATGGAGATATGAATTATTTATTTTTATAGGTACTTTGTCAGTTTTCACTTTTGCCATGATGGCCTTCAAATTGATTTGATCTCTAACTTCTCAAACAAAAGGGAAAGAAATAATTAGAAAATGGATTATCATTGTTATTTTTATTTATGTTTGTGATTAGGTTAATTAATTCCATTCAGTAAGTAGATATATGTTACTTTTCTACATAAACATAAAAATTAATACTTGCATAATTGATATCTTATTATTCAGATAACACACATTTATAAGCTTATGTGACATGTCAACTTTGCCCTTACCCTGTATGTCCCACATACCCAGATAGCTGTATACCCTCATATATGTATTTAGAATTCCTAGCTTGCTTCTAGTCTCAGTTCTTCTTTTTCTCTCTTTTCCTGTGAGAAACCTTTCTAGTCCCCTCACTTTTAGTATTTGGTTTGATAGATCACTATGCCTATAATCAAGAAGATCTGAGTTCAAACCCATCCTCAGACACTTTCTAACTGGCATATTTTAGCAAATCACTCAACCACTGCCTTCAGATTCCTTACCTACCTTGTTGTGAAATATTGATAAAACATTTTGCAAATTTTAAATCACCATAAAAATACTAGCCATTTTTCTTCTTCCTAAAATGATCATACATGTCTTTATTTGCTTACATGTTAAATTTCCCTAGGAAGATGTAAAAACCTTGAGAACAGGGATTGGATTTGTTTTATCTTTGTATCTTTGTTGCCTTTCTGTCTTTGTTGTAGATTAAGAATAGCATTATTGTTGTTATTCAGTCATTTCTGTTGTGCCCAACTCTTTGTGATCCCATTTGGAGTTGCCTTTGCAAAGATATTGGAGTTGTTTGCTAGTTCCTTCTCCAGCTTATCTGGAAATGAGGAAACTGAGGCAAACAAGGTTAAAGGATATTTCCAGGGTTATACAACTAAAGTGTCTGAGACCAGATTTGAATTCAGGTCCTCCTGATTCTAGATCCAATGCTTTATCCACTGCATCACTTAGCTGCCTCTACCTACCTATAGTAGGTGCTGAATAAATGCTAGTCTAATTGGATTGGAATATGCACACCGTTTATGTCCATACTCCCAAAGAATTTCTGTTTACCTTAAGGTGGGTTGAGTCATTATAATGACATGGCCTCTATAGTGTGAACCAGAGGATATTCAAGATGTCTGTCATACTGCTATTACCTCAGGTAAATAACTGATTGACCTTTTTGGCGCACTGATACTTTCCTAATCAGAACCTGAAATCTGTATAACAACACTTCATTTACTTGATAGACAAAAGAACAATTGCACTTGAAGTAATGTGATTTCTAAATAGACACTGCCTGTCAAAAATAAATGCATTAGAAGTAAAATGTAGCTCAAGGAGACAATTAGCAAACAGAGGTGACACTGTAAACAGGTGCACCCATTATTCCCAAAGCTTGTGGCAATATATTCACATCTTTTAGACTGATGGAAGATCATGTGACAGTTTGGTGAATTATCTATCTGTATCATCTGACTGATGAAGCCTGCTGCAGTTGCAGATCATTTAAAAATGCATCTCACAAATTACATGGTAGCTGGAAAAAAATGCAGGTTTTTTTTTTTTTAAAGAACAATGCTTTTCTAAAGCTCTGTGTAGGAATACATAATTTTTCCATGAAAGGATGGAGACCATTTCATTATGTTATGTATACAGTCGGTTAAGGTTGTGCAAATTCATTATGATGTTTGTTAATCTATAAAACATTTTCTATCCTGGTTTTAGTGACATTGAATTTTTTTTAAAATGTGCTGTTTCAGAAACATCTGCTATTTCCTTTACCTGTGGGCAGAAGAAGGGGAATATTCTCCTTCTAAGAATGCATGTAAAATCTCAAATGATACTGAACAGTTTGGAGGAAGAGAAATAGAGATGTTTGATCTTTTTTTGGTGAATTTTTAAATTTGTATTTTCTAGAATGGAAAATGCAAAATGAAGTAATTTAATAGTACCTCAAAATAAGTATGTTTCTATATATACTCTCCTGGGAAAGGCCCATTTTCCTAAATATCATTTGGCCATATTTGTTGTTTCCCTTAGATGAGAGATTTTGTTTTTCTTTCCCTAATTCAGCAAGCATCTATTAAGTACCTAGTGTTTAGAAGGCACCATACTAGGTATTAAATATGAAAAGACAAAAATTGGAAGAAATTCTTTGCCCCCAGGAAGGGGGAAGACCCAACAAATAAACAAAACTTTAAAACAAGATAATTCGAGGAAGGAGAAAGCAATTGCAACATTTTTGTATATGGTGTCAACTGAGATATTCCTTGACTCTTAAGGATTTTAAAAGGAACCAGGAAGAGGACCAGTAGAACCTATGAGTGTTGTGTGTGCATGTGTGTGTATACACATACTATACATCATCTATATATACATGCATATATAGATATGAATGCTATATGTATGTATATTATAAGCATAATATATAGTAGAAGATATATATCATATATAGTATATATAATAAAACACATTTATGAATATATGTATATATCTTTTAACATTTATTAAAACATGATATTTTTTTGAATTGATGCACTTTATTGAATCATTCTCCAATCAATAATCACTCATTTTGTGTCCAGTTCTCAGAAAGTGCTGTTATGAATAGTTTGTTATCTATGGGACACTTCTTTCTGTTTCTGCCAAGTTATTAGCTCTTTGGGTCAAAAGTTATGAACAGGTTGGTAATTTTTTTTGCATAATTACAGATTATTTTCCAGAATGACTTGACCAGAGGCCTATCAAGAAGTCTTAGAATGCTTGTTTTCTTATAACACCTTTAATATTGACAATTTCCATCTACTTGATGGAATTACTGATTTGAAAGGTGAGAGATTAAATAGCCCTGTCCTTTGTAGGTGAATGGGATTTGATATATTTATTATTACATGATGGGGGGAATATCTGGTCTTTTTCTTAGCATGGTTGGAGATGAAGTGGGTAGGAGCTCATCTCTATGATCATATTGAAGAACTTTGACCAATATGTTTTCTTTCTTTCAATAATTCTTTTTTTGGGGACAGCTCAATGGAAAAATTTATAAATGTTTCTATTGTTATTATCTACAAATATGTTTTGCAGGTGACATTTCTAGTCAAAAATATGATATTCTGAAAGATTCAACACTCTAGCCTTAGGGAAATTAAGCATCTATTCAAACAGGGGATGGTATTACTTACTAGGGCAGAAATAGTTGTATACTATTCTGTGTAATTGGGTCAGAAAAGTAAGCAACAATATTCCTTTTTTTCTACATTAACATTCTCTTCTTTTACTTTTTCATTATCTGGAGGCCAGCCATCTTGGGTTTTCAAAGACTCTAACCCAGAAAAGGGTCTACCAAGCTGAGAATGCTCAAGTACCTGCCTGGTAATATATCAACAGAAACTTTTCTTTAACCAAGAATCAGCCTTACTGAGACTAGTAAAGCTTGTTTGTCACTTTAGGGCTGGCCATCAATTAAAGTTGTGTTTTGGCCATCAAAGTATCTGCTTGGACATAGACTCTGATATGCATTGCTGAAGAAAGGATCTGCACCAATGATATTAACAGCTTTTCCTAGTATTGAAATAAATAGTCTTTATTTCATATTTTTTAAAAAAATTGTCCCTGGTATGATCATATTTCTCTTGAATCTTTGAACTTAGCTCAGAGTTTATATCTCTAGACCATGACCTTAACAGCTTTGTTGGTTAGTTTGTTTGTAGAGCATTCATCTCAGTTTTTATCATGAGAAAAGTAGAAATATGGGTTTCATGTAAGGTTGATGTTTCCATGATAATAGCTAAGATTTGTCCAGAACTTTAATTTTTGCATTTAATTTATTTAATTTGATCTTTAAAACACCCTGTTATCATCTTCATTTTGCAGATGAGAAATCTGATTTTTTAGGGAAGTAGAATGACTTGCCTATGGTCACATAGCTGCAAAATGTCTGAGGTAGGTAGGTTCTAAACCCTGGAATTCCTAAATCTATTTTTTTATTAATTTTATAATTATAAAATTTTTTCTGACAGTACATATGCATGAGTAATTTTTTATAACATTATCCCTTGTATTCATTTTTCCAAATTTACCCCTCTCTCCTGCTACTTACTCCCTCCCCTACATGACAGGCAATCCCATACATATTACATGTGTTACAGTATAACCTAGACACAATATATGTGTATAAATCCAATTTTCTTGTTGCATGTTAAGAATTGGACTTAGAAGGCATAAGTAACCTGGGTAGAAAGACAATAGTGCTAACAGTTTACCGAATTCCTAAATCTAAAGCCTATCACATAAAGCCACACACATACCCCACCCCCAGAGATTGCCTTATTCATCTCTATCCTACTATATGAAAAATACAATGTCTTAGTCAACATTATTTACTACTTATTGTTTACTAGCAATTGTACTAAATTTTGGAGATACAAAGAAAGGGGAAAAACAGTTCCAGATCTCAAGAACCATGCATTCTGCGGGGTGAAAATATGCAAATATGTAGGTACATACAAGATAGCTACATAATATATGAAAATAATATGACTAGGATGTTATTATTTGTTGGGGAAGAGGGAAGGTCTGGCCAAAGGAGGAATTTAAATGGTCTCAAAGGAAAGGAGAGAAACCAAGGCAATAACGAGGAGGTGGAGAATTCCTAGTGTAGTTAATAGCCAGGGCAAAGGCACAGAGATAGGAGATGGAATGTCATGTTTGAGAAGTTACAAGTATGGTTGCTTAGAAGGAGATGAAGAGTAAGAAGGCTGGAAAGGTAGAAAGAGGTATGGTTATAAATAGCTTTATAGTACCAAACAGGGGAATTTATATTATATTTTTCTTTTGGAGGTAATAGGGAGCAACTGAAGTGCCTTAGGGAGGGGGAAGCAGGGAAGAGGGAGATGACCTATACTTTTTAGAAAAATCACCTTGGTAATTAAGTGGAGAATGAATTGGAGTGGAGAAAGACAAAGCATTCAGAACAGTAGTCCAGGTAACAATCTTTTGTCAACAGTTATTTGTTGGTTGAATATTGAATAATAACTGAGACTGATTAAATTGTTCTGTGGTTTGAGAAACATACTTTTAAGAAAGTTGTCTATGACTCAGATAGTTCTTTATTTTTATGCCTTTTGAATCTGGAGCCTTGAATAAAAAAAACAAAATGCAACAACTCTTTAAAGTTGCCTTAAGTTTTTCTTGGTTTCTTTGGATAAAAGAAACTTTTGGTGCAACTCTGACTACCCAGAATTCAACTTCTGTATGTATCCTTTGGCTTTTGGCTTTTAGGGCCTGGAAAGGAATGAATGGGAACCTCAATCTCCTATCTTGTTCAAGTACACTCCATATCTAGAAAAGTTGATGTCCTCCCACTCTCAACCCAGATCACTTCTTTAAGGAAAAAAAAAGAGATTTTTATCAATAAAGCCAAACCTCGATGATATTACCAAAGTAACTATATGGATTTGGAATTTGGAGCTTTGAGGAAGGGAGAGTGAAAGAGTCAGCAAGTAAGATGTGCTGAGATAATTTGGGATTCATTTAAATAGAGTCAGTTTTCCATCTGATAAAGGAGCAATAATAATAATATCACCTATGATTTTCATGAAAGTGAATTTCTTCTATACCTTGACTTCCCAGGAATAGATCCTACTAGAAAAAAATGATGTTCTAATGCAAATCTTCCAATGTGTAAAAGATGTCTTAGTCCAAAATGAAGATTGTATAGTCCCAAGAAATATGAAAATAAGCAAAGTAATTGTGATTATATCACATTTGGGGAGCTCCTAGAAAGGGAACTTCCTCTACTTAGGTAGATAGCAACCCAATTCAGTTAGTATGTTCTAGAGAGATACATAAAGATTAGGTTACTTTTCTGAGGTCACTGGTTAAATATCAAAGGCAAGAGTCAAACTAATGTCTTCCTCTTTCCAATCTAGCCCTCTATCCACTAAGGTATCCACAGCTGCCTCTGTTATTTCAAACACTATTTGTTACAAAAATTACATTATTTGATATTATCTTATACACAAGAACCTCCTTTAGTGATTGTTCCAATAAGGTTTAACCTGCAATGTAGAAAGTAAAGAGGGTACATTTTATACTTTTCAAAATTATTTCTTATACTTTATCCATTTCATCCCCTTGACAATCCTGATAGATAACTTTTTTTTAACAAGTATTTGTGAAACATATCAAGTGTTTCTTTGCAAAAAAGTGATTCTTTCGATATATTTAAGTTTCCTCAGGAAAAAAAAAAACTTTTCTTAATCTTGCACTTTTTTTTTTTATATTCATTCACTTAGGCTATACACTGTGGAGCTAAATATTTTGCAAGATTTTCCAACCTTTCAAAACATGGTGTTGTTATATATGGCAAAACAGTGCAAGATCAACAATCATGTGCCTGGACGACATTTGGGGCTGGGGAAAGAAGCTGAATTGTCCAAAGATCTATTAGAAATGTACCTAACTTCTTCCAAGACTTACTTCCCTCATCTTTTTATTGGGGAAGAGAATGATCTCTGAGTTAAAGTCTATGAAAAATTATAGTCAGAAAATTTTTCCTGGGTCTGTTCACAAGGAAACATGATGGTTTCAATGGCCCTAAGATGAGGGGCTAGTGTAGATACTCATTCAAAAACTTTGGTCATTAAAAGATGAAGCAGCTCATTGGGAAGGGAGTTTCTGAAGCAAATGGTCATAACCACTGAATGGCCCTTGAAAACAAAATCCCCACTCATCTGTGCAGTGTATCATCATCATCATCAATAACTATACTTGTAAATTTCCTCAACTAAGGCTAATCAACACCTCTACCTTCAGTTTTAGAGAATGGCCTGGGAGTATAGAGAACTTAAGTGACTTTCCCAGAGTCCCACAGAAATAATGTGTCAGTGGTAAGAATTTAGATTTTCCTGACTGTGCTGCCTTTCAATATCATTCTTCTTATTATTACCTAATTTGTGCCTTTTATAGTATAAATTCAGATTATAATTTGCAAGTTTGCATCATGAAACTACATGAGAAAAGTGCATAGTTTTTTTTTTAAACAATTTTCAAGAAAATAGTCTTAATGAGGACTTCTTATACTTCTCCTTACTATAGGTTGGAAAATAGTAAGAATTGTCAATGATTATATAACAAATAGGAACCAAAATGTCTTAAATATCATCAAAATGGATGAACCTGGAGACTATCATTCAGAATTACGGCAGCATATGAAATAATAGGCTTTCCTAAAACCCTTAGCTGGAAATAGGGTTTATAATCTCCACTTACTTTTATTTCCAATGAGTGTGAATAGTTTGATAAGAAAGAATTTGTTAGTTTAGAAAGAATATGTTAGTTTCTGTGTGTGTGTGTGTGTAATTGTGTGTAGTCTGATTGTTGCATTTGCTGTATTTAAAAAAAATACATAGAGGTCTCCTGTCTCTTGTCTCCTTTCTTTGCTGTCAATCTGGAACATTTCAGCGGCAAGAATATCTCCGTTATCCCCTCAGTTTCCTTTTCTCCAGTTCCCCTTCATGGGTCTGTTTTGACTATAAATTAATTGTAGGCTGGAGAACTTGGAAACAATGATAAAAGCTAGTAAACTTCAAAAGGACACACCTGAAGAGGGCCACTAGAGACGAGCTGGGGAATTGGTTATTTTGGGTGACAGCTGGGTAGATCGGGGGTTTCAGTGAGCTTCTGAAAAGCAAACCCAAGTATTTCACATTGGCCCTTAGGGGCTTGGAGGGGAAACTTCTACCATGGGGGTCGTGGGGGAAAGGGATATGATGTTTTCTTAAGAGCTATTTTTATCTTTCCAGAAAACATTAGCCCTCTGGAATGGAGAGTGAGACTTGCAGAACCTTGGCAAGGGTTAATAATCAATGTAGATCTCTTAACAAAGGAGATGCTGCCTTATTATACTGTGAAACTTTTTTTTCTTAACTGTCAGTGAAGCAATACTAATTATTACTCCAGTGTAAATGAGGTCATTTCCTATTAAGAGAACAAAATGCTTAGCCTCGGCTTGCCAATTCATACCATCTATTTTTCACACATACTCAGCTTTTTAGTTTTTTTTTAAATTTTTGATAAAATCCATTCATTTGTATTAGAAAAGTGTAAACCATGGCAATAATAGTTGCCCATTATTATCCAGATGAGCTTTTGTAATGTGTGGGTTGTTTGAATACCATGTGTTAGCTATGGAACAATTAGCCAGCTGAATGGATCTTTAAAACAATCAGATACTTTTATCTCACTGGGAAAAAAAATACATTCCTTGGAAGTGTACTGTTAAACTGTAAATTCTGAGGCACATTAAACTCCCCTCGTGAGTAGCACTTTCGGCTATATGTTGATCAAGGACAAAAAGACATCCAAATATCTTGTCTTCATGTTTTCATTTTTTTTATGCAAGCAAAAAGATTTAAGGAATATTGTAGCAAACAAAGGGTAATTGTTTTAGCCCAGATGTTGCTTTTGCACAACAAGCAGGTTACAATGTTCCCACAGAGCTGATGAGCCCAATCAGTGAAATGATTAAAAATTGATTTTGTCCCTGTAATTACAGTATGTAAACTACTTAGCTTGGATTGCAAAGGAAGTGATTTTCTAATTACGTATATACTCTGGTGTCTAATGATTGGTTTTTTGAAGTAATGAAGAGAGAGCCCTAACGACTCCTTGGTGCTCTGTTGTTTAAGAAAGACCATCTTTAGAGTAAGCAGCAACAGACAAAGAGTTTAAATTGAATTTTCAACACTGTTAATGTGCACATGGATTTGTTTATTAAAGAGACAGTAGCATAATTTGATTGGCTCTGAGCATCCTGGCTTTTTTATCCTATAGCTTGTAAAAAATATATATGCATTGAGGGTGCTGGAGGAATGCATGGAGAGGAAGCCTGCCTTTTTCTCCTTTACATTCACAGTGTCTGGTCTGATAACAGGGTTTCATATTGCTAGAAGAGTCTGATCCCTGTGTATCCTGAAAGCCTTTAGATCGAACAGGTATCAAGTAACTCCTCCATCAAAGTTACCTTTGTTTTAAAATGAAAGAAGAGGCTTCCTTTGGAAACATGTCTGGGCAGCTGAACTCTTTTTATATTATAACATTTCAGCTGCATCTGAAAATGCTCTGTTATGAGTCATGGGAGAGCATGGAACCAGATTGGCATTGTACATTGAACCAATTCCTGAGTTACTTGCCTCCCTTCCTGATCTTCCGTTGGAAACCAGATAGAGAATAACTTAAGATCAAAGTGCTGATTTTCCCAAAGACACAGGGGCAAAGGCCAAATTCCAGCTTAGTCCTGGACAGCAATCATCCTGGTTCAGACTTCAGCTGGGAATTGAAGATTTTTGTTCCCAGATTGGACACTGTGGCAGTCTTTTTCACATGGGGAATGAGGGAGATGTTGCTGATACTCAAGCAATTGGCAGTTGCAGGTGAGAAGGAGCATTTGGTCCCTTGGTCTCTGGTACTGTTTTCACTCCTAAGGAACTCAGTGTACTTTTCAACTAGAAGTTAGAAAGATGAAAAGCATCCTTAGAAGTACATAGTATATGCATCTCCATAGGACGGCATATCAGCAGAATGATAGATGTTCCAAAGGTCTGCTCTGATAGATGGCTAGCAGGTATGCACAGCCATGAGTTTTTAAGTATCACATCTGGTATTACTGTGCATCGTTTTCCTTGTCTATACCTTCATGCCCCTGTACAAATTGTTAATTGAAAAAAGGATACTGGATCAGGAGTCAAGTGCATCCGTCCCATGATCATGTGATCTTAGCAAGTTATTTCATTCCCATAGACCTTGATTTCCTCATCTGTAAAGTGACACTTTGGAATAGAGGGCCTCTGAGGTCCCCTCCAATTCTAGAGCTAGGATCCCATTATCCTCCATGTCTGGAATTCCTGCCTCACCTCAGCCTTCTTAGAATTTCTAGTTTCTTTGAAAACACAACTCAGGTGCCATCTCTTTCAATTCTTTCCTGCTGCTCCCCTCATTAGTGCTAGCTATCTTTACTTTGTGTTACTTTCTAAGCATCTTATATTTACTTATCCATGTCTGCATACTTTTATACTTCTCATTTTCCAGCTCTTTTAGATTAGGAATTGGTTTTCTTTTTTGTCTTTGTCACTAGCACTTTGCATGGTGCTTTCCTTGTATATAGTAGGTTCTTGATAAATGTTTGTTGGATTGAAGTGCATAGACTCTCTTCTATGTCAGAGACAGTCTCTATATCTTCTCTATCCTTTAAAAGGTTATAAAAGCAAGAAACAAGTGGGTAGTGGACCAATGTCATTCTCTTAAAACTAGCTCCCAAAACAACCCAGGTACCTTCTTTCCAAATGTTATAATGTACAGGATTTCTGATAGAGTTTTGGATACATTCCCTCAAGAAAGAACTCTTAAGAAACCAAATAATCCAATAATCAGGGGAGCAGGATGTGGTCCTTCTGAAGTAGGTCTCTCTGTGTTACTAAACCCATGTAGCAATTCCAAAATTCTTTTATTCTAAGGCTGTACACAGGATTGTGTTCTGTTACTTTTATTCAACTGCACAGAAAACCCAATTCCATTTCATTGGCATTTCTTGTCTGTCTTGTTCAAAGCTCTCCTAAGTTGATTTTTCCCTTTAGAAAACTTACATGTCTATGTTTTTTAAACCCAGTCACACTTTGGTGCAGATTCATTTTTTTTTCTCTTTGCTAGATTGGATATCTCTTTTTCTTCAAGGACAAACAAAATCCCTAATGTGGGATAGTGAAAAGAACCCAGTTGTCAGGATTTCTGACTTTTAGATCTAAGAGGAAGAGATGGATCCAGAGTCAGAGGATCTATGTTCAAATCCTGACATTACTACTTACTGTCTGTGACTTTGGACAAGTCACTTCATTTCTTTTTGTCATGGTTTTCTCCTCTGTAAAAGCTGGGTTGCTCGTGAACATCTCTCTCAGTTCTAAATCTATGATCCTAATTTTGATTATTGCCAGAAAATTACCATGGACATCTCAGTTTTTAAAAAATGGCCTTGAAGGCCTATCTGTGAGGAATATTTTAGGTAGAAGAGGAGTAGTCTTACTTTCAGGCATAGATATGCAAGCACAATTTTCTCTGTTGGTAATGGCTTTTTTCCTCTGTAGTGTGTTCAAAGCCAGGGCTGTGGGTGACTTTCACTGAGAAAGAGACAGAAAGAGAAGAGAAGAGGGAGAGAGAGAGAGAGAGAGAGAGAGAGAGAGAGAGAGAGAGAGAGAGAGAGAGAGAGAGAGAGAGAGAGAGAGAGAGAGACAGAGAGACAGAGAGACAGACAGAGAGAGACAGAGAGAGACAGAGAGAGACAGAGACAGAGAGAGACAGAGAGAGACAGAGAGAGACAGAGAGAGAGAGACAGAGAGAGAGACAGAGAGACAGAGAGAGACAGAGAGAGAGACAGAGAGACAGAGAGAGCAGAGAGAGGGAGAGGGAGAAAGTGTGTGTGTGTGTGTGTGTGTGTGTGTGTGTGTGTGTGTGTGTGTGTGTTTTGAGGGGTTGTTTGAGATGAATCACTACTTTATGTCCTCATCCCTTCCTTATCCTCACTCACCCACATTTTTCCTTCCCTCTTCTGTGTTCTGGCTTTGAATGGGTTGCTATTGAACTCAGGTTGTATTTTCTTATCCAGTAACCTGGAATTGTAACCAGCATTGATTTGTTAACTTCAGAACCACTTACCTATCATTCTGTAGTCCTCAGTTTCATCCTTTGTAAAATGAGGGAATTGAATTAGATGATCTCCATGGTCCCTTCTAAACCTACAATCCCAGGATCCTCTTCTCTTAGCTCTCGGAATAGGTATTTTGCTTGGAATACTCTTTCCCTTAGGTTTGTGAATTCTGTTCTGTATTATTAATCATCCTGTATCCTTGGTTTCTATAGTATTCTCCTGCATCAAATTCTTCTGCCTTACTTGTGGTCCTCTCTATCTTCTAGGTCTTAGTCCCATCATCCTGCTTACTGGCTGTTCATACCTGTCCTCCTTAGCCAATGTTCTTTCACTCAAAATGACCAATTCTTTCCTCTCCTTCCACTAAAAGGCCAGTTCCTAACCAATTTTCACACAACAAATTGATCTGATAAACTCATTCATACTAATGTGTTAATGACTAACAATTATTCTCTGTGTTGCCCTTTCTGGGATAATTTGCATTTTAACAGGGTAGATTAGCTCAAAAGAATGAACCTAATACACGTGTCCTTTGAGGTACAATATAAGTGTTTAGTAGGGGAAAGATTTTTTTTTTTCTTTTTTAGAAGGATAACTTCTTGGTACACTTAAGTCCTCTTATGGAAAGGGTCCCATGATGGAGGGAGATATTTACTCTGCCTGAACATAGACCTAAGGAGATAGTTCTGGATTCAGTTTCTGACTCTGTCACTTTGTTGTTGTTCTGTTGTGTCCGAGTATATAACCCAGTGGATAACAGCACGCCAGGCAGTACTGTCCATGACATTTTCTTGGCAGAAATCCTGCAGTGGTTTGCCATTTCCTTCTCCAGGATGACCTTTTGTTAGAACTCTCCACTATGACCTGTCCATCTTGGGTAACCCTACTTTCACTGCTTCATAAGCCCCTCCACTGTGATGAGACTGCCTTCCAAGAGGGCTTCTCTGTCACTTACTAGAGACATAAGTTCAGACAATTTTCATTTTTGGATTAAATAGTCCCTAATTTCCCCCCCTCAGATCTAACATTCTGTGATTCTGATTCTTCATTTTGTGAATCATTGTGTGATTTACATTGTGTGGGACATGTATGCATAACACACACAGACACACACCATTTTCTCTCTGGGTAGGATAGATCTTTCTGTTCTGGACTGAAGGAGAGCCACTGCAATATAGAAAAGGGCATAGCTTCTGCATTTATATATAATGGGATTGAATCTACAGCCTAAGATAAGGAACTTAATCTCTTTGGGCCTCAGTTTCCTCATCTGCAAAATGAGATGGTTGGACCACATGGTGACAAGAACCTTTCTAGTCTTAAATCTATGATTCTATGTAGCAGCCCCTGCTCTGGTTTCCAGAACTCTGCTGGGGAGAAGCTTGAGCTTTCTTCAGCTGGGTGCTCTAGGGCTGAGGACGTCAAGGACAGAATGGAGCCTGTCATGTGTTTTGCTTATATTCTCTGAGTTCTTATATCAGAGAGCTATTTTAGGCCTGCTTTTCTGAGCCTGTTCTCTTTAAGTAGGAGTTACATACTTGCACCAAAAGAGCTGTTTCTTTCATTGAAGAAGACAGAATTACTGTACTGATGGGCGTTTAAAAAAAAAAAAACCACCAGGGAGCATCAGTTCAGTTGTTTGATCAAGTCACCTTTCCTAGATCTGTGGTGACTGTAACAACATTAGACATCACTAGCCTAGTCCTATTTAGACTAGTTCCAGAAGATACTGATGGAACTAAATGAATTTGCTGCCCTGTAAGTTCTAGCTTATACCTCAAAATGTCTGTTTTACTGCTGTTCTTCCATCCTGTGCTTTGAAATAATATTAGCTCAGGTAGGTCAGGTCAGATATCTTTTAGTAACTCCCCTAAATCAACTAAGGAACAGTTAAGGGGTGTAGTTCCTAATTCCCCCAATTTATTTTCAAGGTCAGGTGCCAGGGGCCTTAAATCAGGTAAGGTATAAAACAGGAGGGACTCAGGGACTGTCAAGAACTAGAAAGTAGAGTGTGAGAGACATTGACATTCTGATCAATGACTGGAGACCCAAACAAATCAGTGCAGGACTTTAAGAGATGAAGTCTCACTGTGTTCTCACTGTCATCAGAATTTATAAAGCATTGCAGCGAAAAGCCCCTGGAGAATATTCCTACAATTTTGCAAGTCATGAGCGTGTATGTAAAAAAATCTGAAACCCTCTCATCCCCCCACCCCATACCAATAGTCTTGTAAGAGCAAAGTCAGAAAATAATTTCCAAGTCTGTGTGGCATTCTAGTCCTTTTTGGTTAAATGCTAGCCTCTTGTTTTGGAAATGATATAATATCATGATACCATTAAATTTTTGGTTCTCTATGTCTTGCTTTTGAATGAGGTAAAAGGTAATGATTTAATTTCTAACTGCAGAGAGAGAAGGAGAGAGAGAAAGGGAGGGAGAAAGAGACATATGGAGGGAAAGAGAGACAGAGAAATAGAGAGAAGCAAAGAGAGAGAGAGGAAGAGAAGAAAGGAGAAGAGAGAACACAGATCCATCATTTACTTCTATATTTCAGGATTATTGAAACGCTAAATTATATTTTTTGTTGTTCTTTCTCCTGATAAAAGCTCAGAAATTTGTTTACAAATAGCCAACATCTATGTGATACTTTAAGGAAAAATTTGGGTACACAATTGGCAAACACCTTTTGCTTGCCAGAGATAAAATTTGGAATTGGACTTAATGTTGCAAGCAATAGTCTAATGCAGAAACTTCTTAGGAGGGTGTTGATAAAATATTCCATTCAGCAATGCATCTTTGTCAGATGTCGAATCTCATAGCCCTCCCTGAACCCTAATTCTATCACCAGAATTTACAACTCAAACTCAGTGAAATGTAATCTGGCAAGTAAGAACTTTATAAAAACCCCTTCTGTAATAATGCATGAACAAATGAGATTCTCAGATGCTTTGGTCAGGAGCCTGGGTTGGAGTTAACCACCTTGATCTAGCTAGGGTCGTGGTTTTTTCCCCTTTCCCTTTTTTTTCTTTTTCTTCTTGCTTACTAAAGTAAATGGCTCTGAAATCACCACAGACAAGTATCTCAGCTTTTGCTTCAGGCCCTTATCTCATCTAAGTGTGCTTTATTAGATGAGATCATCTACGCAGGACTTATTTCAGTTATAAAATGGAATAAAAAAATTAAAAATGTAATTGGTTGATGCCTCTTTGCCCTTGGTTTGGGAGGGAAGATTTTGATATGTGAGATAGTAACCTGGTTATATGGGCATTTACCCATTCCTGGCTTGTGATCTCCAAAGATGCTGAAAAGCATTGACCTATGTTGGTCATACTATCTTTGGAAAGAATTTCCTTTAGGTGAGTTTGCTTGAGCATTTCCAAAGCCAAAGCCAGGATCCGGCAGCTAAGGGGATGGTAATGGTACTGAGGCTTCAGATTTTCCTTGAATAAAAGCTACTAGGCTTCCCAAATTTCTCATCTCCATTTCAAACAAGTTTCTTAGATGAAAGAATCATGGGGGGGGTGGGGAGAGGGAAATCCCTCTCTTTGCTCCCTTACTGCCTAGTTAAGAGGAAAGGGTGAGAAAGTAGTTTTCAGGGTTTTTTCCAAAACAGATTAAAGACAGTTTTTACTTTACATAAATTCACATTACACAAATTCACTTTTTACCTCAAGAATTCTGAAAGATTATTTGACGATAATATTGCTTGCTATCATCATATATACAAGGAAAAGAGAATCTCTCTTTTCTAAAGCATCTTTCAATAATTTCATTTAAAAGTTGTTCAACCAACCACCAGTGATAAAGGCTGAGTACAGTGGGTGGGGAAGGGGCTATTCCACACCAATGTTAACTTTATAGTACTGTGCATATTTTATCATTAACTTTAAATTTCATAATTCTGTTTATTATCTGGTACAGTATGTCTGCATTTTGGTGTATTTCATGATATATAAATGTATTATTGTGTGTATGCCTTTGTTATATAAATTAATTAAAGTAGATTAGTAGGGGCTAATTTGCATTATGTAACAATCACTTTAGATAGAGGTCTGCAGAATGGTCCATTTACGGGGAAGTCAAAACTGTCTATATTTCCCTTCTTTAGTAGTGTATGTATGTGTGTGTGCTGTGTGATCTATGTTATTGAATGTGAGAATATAGAGGATTTTAATATTCCTAGAATTGTCTGTTATAAAGCCTGCCCATCACAAAATCAGACTTAGCCTGAATTAATCTTAGCTTACATGTCTTGTTGAAGCACATCTGTTTGACATTTTAAATTTCTCACAGGTCTTATTTTTACAGTTCCTGACCATCAGTCTCTACCCCACATCTTTAAGAAATTCCCTCAATCAAGAGCGAGGTCCATTGCTTTAAGGATAATCTGGTAAGAAACATTTAATTCATGGTATATTAAAATGCTATCTGTTTATGGGTCTGTGTGGAAAAACCAAACTACCACTTTTGGGAAGAGACAGAAGGAGATTGGAATCCCTTGCTTGGATAAAAGCCCCTTTATCACAGCATGAACTTAGACTGTCACTTCAAGCTAAGTTTATGACCAGTGAGTGGCTTGGGTGGTGGTGGACAGTAGGGTTGTAGGGGGGAAAGATATTTTTAGGGGACTTTTTTATTCAGAGGTCTCTGTATTAAATTGTGAGTCATGGGATCTTGGTGGGGGGCAGCCGGGGAAGCTGAATGATCAAGCAGTGGAGGGATATAGTAATTGCACTTAGAGCAAACTGCTCTCAGTGATTTTATTATCAGGCTCCTGAGTATTTGAAGCTATTAATAGATTGGTGCACTTATCAAGGAGTTTTTGACTTCTATCTTGGTTGACATGCCTGCAATCATTCTCTCGTCCGTATGCACAGCATGGAACTTTGACCTGATGCTGCAAACAGGGCTAAACCACCAAGGGTGGGCTCACCCTAAAACCAAGGCATATACACAAGGAAGTCGGGTGTCCCATGCAAAGACACACCCACCGTCAGAGTTCAGATCACACTGATCCTATGATTCAGTCCAAGTTAGAGAAAATCATTTTCAGAAGGAATCAGCATGTAGTATACAAATAAGACCCTGGGAGGGGTTTTTGTAATTGATGGTAGTTTTTAGTGTACAAGTAGATAGAAACTTTAAAAAAAAATTAAAGCAGAATTCATAGGTTTGATTTTTTCTTATTATGTGTGTGTGCATTTTTTTTTTTTGTGGTCTCTATTGAGGCCTATCTGTGACATCCCCATAAGCTCATATTCCATTCTAATTAGCTAAATCTACCTCTCCTGACCATATTCCTTAGAGGTCATCACATAAACCATTTAAATTGATAGCAGAATTATGCACAAAGAAATTAATTTTATATTGCCCTGTATACAATTTTTTATTGTAACTTTATCTTGTTTCAGAAGTGCTTACTTTCTGATTTTGTGGCTATTACTGACTGTGGATTACTTTTATTTTGGGTTTTACACAACAGTTATATTAGAAATTTGCTGTTTTATTCTTACCTTCTTAGTAAAAATCCTTTTATCACACAATGGGTAATTTATATCCATTACCAACCCTTTCAATCCTTTTCAGTGGGGCTGTCAGTGCCTTTGGCACAGTAATGATTAATGTGATCTAATAATAGTGTGCCATTATATTACCTTAGTAAAACATGTACCAACATCCTATTCAGATCTACCAAATTCATAGCTTCCTATAATATTTTTGTTGAAAGACAGGATTACTATTTTTCAAAGCTGATTTTTTTCCCCTTTAACATATTTAATGAAATTCACAATCCCTTGCCATAGTCATCACAGGCATGTGTTTGGGCTTGATGGGTGAATTTTATATCGTTCTGCCTTATTGTGATTTGTTAGGCAAAAGGTCTGACATGCAAAGAGATCGAACGGAGAGATTATTTTATTTTTGTTTTGTTATGGTTGTGATCTTGGGTTGTATGTGTGTGTGTGAAGTTTCTTTTTGTTTGTATTTTTTTTTTGAAGCTAGCTTATTTTTCAGAGTCTCTCTGGGTTTATACTGAGGAAGGCATATTTTAGATCAAAAGGCAAATGAAGAACAAACTACTATGCTGAAATAATATATATGCATATGTATATATAATATATATATATATATATATATATATATATACATATTTCTATTATTGTCCTCAGTTTCTTATGTCTTCAGCCACCTGCTACTGTCTAGAATTGAAGACAGCTAACACTCGGGGTGGGGAACATCTGGCTTCCAACATCTGTACCCAGGGACATCTATCAGTTTAATAATAAATGACTTCTGACCAGCGTATCCTCCTTTTACTTTAAGATTCCCCCCCCCCCCCCACTGGGAAGAAAGAGGACTTTCTAGAGTTATTCTTTTTTAGGATGTTTGTGCTGAGCAAGTTTCATAGATAGAGTTGGAGTGCTGAGAGGGGGTTGAGTTTCTTTTCTTTTTTTACAGACTGTTATTTAAGGACAGGTTGGGGTCAGATATTTTCTCTTCCTGCCCCTCCGGAGGCAAATACTCTATATCAAAATGGTCACTCTCCTGTCTGACTTCTCTGTATTAATATGTGCATGTGTGCAGTTTGTATATGATTGCATGTATGTGTGAGAGATAGAGACAGAGAGAGACACAGAGAGAAACAGAGATAGAGACACATAGAGAGACAGAGAGAGAGAGAGAGAGAGAGAGAGAGAGAGATAGGCGCAAAATAGAGAGACAGAGACAGAGAACACAGATGAGACCAAGAGGAGACAAAGAGACAGAGAGAGAGACAGAGACACAGAGAGACAGAGACACACACACACAGACAAAGAAACAGAGACAAGAGAGAGAAAGAGAGAGAAAGAGAGAGAGAGAGAGAGAGAGGAGAGACGACCGAGAGAGAGAGACAGAGAGAGAGAGACAGAGAGAGACAGAGAGAGACAGAGAGAGACAGAGAGAGACAGAGAGAGTTAGGAATGACTGCCACTGTGAACCCTTGTCCTGACTGAAATAGAATTGCCTTTCTCCTTTCTGCTATTATAAGGCTCTGTTATAGTGTCTGGCCTGAGAGAGGACCTGTTTCTTGGTTTCATCCACTTAAACCCCATCATAATCATCCATGTGATTGATAACATTCCACCTTTTCATAGGGCCTTAAATCTCTGTCAGCCAAGGAGGACATTATTGTACTGAGGGTGAGATGTACTCAAACAATTACACACTTAAATCTAAATGGAATGGTGTGTCCTCTGATTCCCCATGCTTTGTGATTGGTGTTAACTAGTGATGTACCTCTACCTCCTCCTGAAACCTTGGGGAGATGGTAAAAAGGGAAAGAATAGGGGTTTCCCTTTCAGCTTTTTGTCACTGAGCACCTAAAGGCAGCTGGAGCATTAGACTTCTTTTGGCTTTTAGGAAGTGGGGAATGGAGGTTTGGAAAGAGAGAAAAAGAGATAGAGGGGGTTGGGCTGAGGATTCCTTGTTTTTGATTCAGAACAGAATCACTGCTGCAACATTGACTTGAAATATGCAATCAGCTTGAAATCAGGAAAAGTATTTTGAATACAGGATTTATATTGAAATACTTGAATCTTGATACATGCATACACACATACATGTATATATTTAAATCAGGGGTAGAGGAAAAGCAGAAATAAAGTCTTTGTCATAAAAATATTGCCTGCAGTATTTGCTATGCGATTATGCTCTGCCCCACCAGAATACATTCTAGTACCATTAACATTTAAATATGAACCATTCTCATTTGTTTTTATAAGTGATTCTTGATAATAACAAATGACAAAACCTAGTCCTGCCTCTACCACCTCAGTTTACCTTTTGTACTTGGGAAGATCTTAATCAAAACACAAAATTGTGAGACACTGATGTTGAATAAGAGGTCTATGAGATTCAGTAGCATGGATGGGGTGCAATCTGTATCAATGGAAGTAATGCATGCATTTGAAGGTCCCTGGAAGTAATCAAATAATATTATTTACCTTAATCTAATATAATTATGCATGAATTTCTAACTAGTTGTGCTTTTTCCCTCTCCAGCAATGAAAAAGCCCAAATGCACTATGTAGGCATAAAGTGTCACAACAATAAAAGGGCAAAGAAATTCTTTATTCTTGTCCATTTATTTTCTTTTTACTAAATTTCCTCATCCTTCTTAGTACTTGGAACTTTGGAATGATGATTTTTTTCTAGGATGGCTGTGCCCACAAGACTTTCCCATGATTGTATCAATTAATTTGAATGAAGTATTGGGAGTAGCTGGGTCATGCAGTGTATACAGCATCAGATCTGGAATCAAAAAAGACCTGATTTTAAATCTAGCTTCAGACACTTGCCAGTTGTGTCATCCCAGCAAGTTGTTTAACCTCAGTCTCCTCATCTCTAAAATGGGAGTAATAATAACACCTACCTTGAAGGCTTTTGATAAAGATCAAATGATATAATAATTGTAAAGCAGTTGGCACAATGCCTAGCATAAAGTAAGTGCCATGCAAATGTTAGCTATTTATTATTATTGTTGTTGTTATTTTTGTTATTATTATGTTATTATAATATCATGCTAGATCACCATAAAGTAAAAGTGATGAATTCCTATCCTACCTTACCAGAAGGTTGGTTGTGCCCTTAGGGATCTACAAGGCAGTTTAGAAAACTAGCAACTTCTTACAAACAGTTTTTTTTTTTTGTAAACTAAAATAATCTATTTTGCCTTAAAGTTAAGATACATGGGGGTGAAAATTTTTTTGAGGTGAGAATCCTTGGTTTCCACTCAGAATACTAGTGCTCAAGATTAGGCTTTGGATGTCATAATAAAAGTTTACATCTATACAATGCTTTAATGTCTGTATTTTCCTTACTATGAATCTGTGTATAGATGATATATATGTCATCCCCATTTTGCAGATGAGGAAACTGAGAAATAAATGACTAATAAGGATTTCAGGTTTCCTGACTCAGGGGGATATAATACACACGACTTTCTCTCATGAGGGAATATGAGATGGATTTGTGATTTCATTGCTATGGGGAACTTCAGGATGAGGAAATTCCCTTCACTAAGGGTTAGTACCTTTTCAGCAACTTTAACTCTCAGAGGCTAAGTGACTTGCGAATAGTCTGCATGAATTCTTTGAATTCTTATGAATTCTTGAAAGTCATTTAATTTTTTAGTTCTGCAGGTAACTCTCTAGTCTCCCTAAAGTGTTCCAGGCTTTCTCTGACTTATTTACTCTGAGATCTTCTTGACTCTGCATCCATCTACCTATCCACTATACCATATTGATGTTTTCCTCTTTTTAGAATGTACATACACATACATACTTGTAAACATATATATGTATACATGTACATATATATGCACATACACATTCCTTATTAAATCTTTTTTATTTTCTTTCAGTCTTCTGACATTTTGTCACATTGCTAGCCACTGGTAAGCATATTTTTTTACATTTCTGCAATTCTGTGGAGATGCTGGTTATTTCCTTCATTCAGCATATGCTTATGTTGGCAGAACTGGGATCTGGGCTGGGGATCTGCATATTGAAGACTATGAAGGATGAGGCTTTATTACTCAGTGGTTGTTTGCTTACTTCAAGGCACATGTTCACAATGGTTCTCAGGTCAGGTCACTCAAATTTTAGAAGTCCAACAATCTTGTGAATTGAAAGTCTGATCTTTTTGTTCTCCCAAATTTGAGAGAAAGGCTAAGAATATTGCAGGGGGTAGGAGGGAATCCAGATAACCAGCCTATTAAATCTTTTATTCATACCATGTAGAAACAACAAAGAAACTAATTCACGTGAGGACATTTTTGAATCCTACAGGAGTTGAAATGCTTTGGGGAGCAGTGACCTTTTTTCAATCTCTCCATCTTTATTTGTAGAAGAATATTGTGGACACATGACTGAGAATTAGGGATTTATTTGGCGTTTTGGGAAGACATGCCCTCCTCCACATGCCACGTGGTTGTGGTCAATGGGAATGGGCAATCCTTGAAAGGGAGAAAAGAACCTTCCCCCTCTGCAAGCTGGATTTGGTCTTGTGTGGTGGCCCAGTTCTGTATTTTTAGCATCCACTGAAATTTAATGTTTTGCTCTTGGTTTATTATGTATGCAAGTATCTTGCTGATAAATTACATGTATAATTGTACTCTAGTAACCACTGCTATTCAATAACAACATATAATTAAACTCACCCTTGTAGTCATTGAACTCTTCCTTTCATGACAAGATCATTGACCATTCCAATGAAAGCTATATGGTCGCATATATTAAATACACAATGGTCTCCGAGTACACACCCACAGGCTGTGTATCCAATTTGTGCCTGTGTAAAATGACTTCCTCCAGACAAATGTATCAACTATGAACTAATCTGTAGTCTCGGATTGAGATGGGAGGGAAGCATGGAGAGAAGGCAGGATAGAATCTACATCAAGGGAGAAAGCATGTATCTCCTTAAAATGAAATGTATTCCCTGTATTATCTACAACATAGCCTGCATAGATGGGCTCAATGAAGGTGACCAGTAAAGATTTATTGAATGAATGAATAATTGAATCCTAGAAATTTCTTGGTTTGGACTCAGATTCTCTTCCCTTTCCCCTTTTCTGCCAACTTTCCATTGAGGTTTTGGACAGCATTACTTTCTTTAAAAAAACCCAAAACACTAAGTATTCATATGTGCCTTGAAATATTTCACATCCTAGGGCTCGGGGTAAGCTGCAGTTGAAATGACTCTAATGTTTTGTGTTTCTTTTGATAGCTAATTATTTTACTTCCGTTTTTATATTTTAGAAAGGGAAGATAGGGGCCAAAGAGAAAAAAGAATGTTCAGGACAGTAGTGTTAGGTAAACATTCTTCTCACTCATCTCTTATTTAATTCTTAAAGCAGATTTTCTTATTTTCTTTGGTCAGTAGAACAATATAACTTCTTGGATAAGAAGATAATTTCAGAAAGCTAGCATGTCTACATGCACAACATTTCCTTAGGATTAGAAAGAGAATCTAAGTGAATCAATAATTTCTTCTTGCATTAAAAAATTGAATTATTTCCATAACCCAGAGGAATGAAAATCAGGGTCACAGTGATTGATTCTCTCCCCTTCTTCATACTCACAGTGTGGGTTAAGAATGAGTTTTGGATCTAATATCTTTTGATGTTATTACCATCCTCACAAAGCTTATCCTCATATTTTTAAAGGTTGGTACTGAGTTCTATATCCCAAACCTGAGTATGCTCCATATGAATTAATTAATCATCAATCAACAAGCCTTTGTTAAGCTCTTACTATGTGCCAGATGTTGTACTAAGGATTAAAAAAAAACTGATTATCTACTTACATGGAGCTTATTCCAATAAGGAAGACAGATATATCTATATCTATATTAGTAAAGATATACATAAAAACAAAATAGTTAAATACAAGCTAGTTTGGGAGGAAAAATATTCATGGGTAGAGGAACCAGAAAAGAATTAATAGCAGAGGTGAGATGAGTTAAAACTTGGAGGAAGAGGAGGATTCTAGGAGGCAGAAGTGAAGGTAGATTGCATTCTAAGCATGGAAGGTGGCCATTAGAAAGAAGGGAGAAGTGACATGAATGCCATACATATAGACCAGAAAGATCACAGACAGTAATATGGAAAATATTCTCCAAAGAGGCTATAATGACAGGATAGGGCCAGGTTGTATACAACTTTAAAAGTTAACAAAGGAGTTTGTGCTTGATCCTGTAGACAAGTCACTGGAATTGACTAAGTAGAAAAGCTGCATGGCCAGATCTTCATGAAGGAAAGTCATTTTGGTAGCAGTGTGTAAGAAAGACTGGAATGGGGAAAGATGAGGGATGGACACCAATCAGGAGGCTGTTGCAGTAATCTATGTGGGAGGTGATGAGGACTTGAAATAAAGTGATAGCTGTGTGAGAAAGTGTCAGATTCAAGAGATATGGAGAGAGAAACAAAGATTTGTAATAGTTGTCTATGCAAGGTAAGGAAGAGTGAGGAGATGGGGATAATGCCAAAATTATAAACTTGGGAAACAGAATGGATAATGGAACATTCTACCAAAATAGGGAAGTTTGAAAGAGGGGGAGGTTTGGGAGTAAAGGTATTGAGTGCAGTTTTGGACATATTGAGTTGGAGATATCTCTTAGCTCCCCTGCAGGCTTCTAGTTGAATTTCAGAAGTTCATGGCCAATGGAAGACAGACCCATTAACCTTTCTATTTGTCTCCCCTTATCTTTTCTACTCCTCCGATGTACCATGCCATTTAACTGATAAGTTAACTTAGTATTAAAAATTTACTAAAATTTCTTTATGTAGAAGATAAACTCTGGTCATTTTTGTCCTGCCTTCAAAAGTGGGTGAAGAAAAACATCTTGGCTTTCTTTTCACATTTATGTGGATAATTGAGATCACCCAGCTAACCAGATATGCTAGGGATGGGGAACAGGCAATGGTGTGTCTTGAATGCATTCCAAGAAAACAACATTGTAGTTTTCTCTTTATGTTTAAAAATATAAAATTTTGCTCCTTCCCCCAATAACTACTGTATTTTGACGATGAGTTTCAAGTGGTTGCTATGTGAGACACAACGGTGTTTTTCATGAACTTTTGGCTGCAGAATAAGCCCAGCAAATTTGGGCTCTTACCCTTTTAGTTTTCTGGGTCAATTCATTTTGTACAAAGGAAAGAATGATAATTTGAGTTGTAGGCTGGGAATGTTTTCTACACATTTTAACACTCTGCAAGGAAGACAAAAATGAATTGTGATTTTGATTTTTTTTTCTCTTGAGAAATCATAATACCCTGACAAGCCCAGCACCTCGCACATAGTAGGTCAACATTTACTGAATGAATCAACAAATAAAACATTATTATTTGTTATATTTCTCAGGCATTTGGGGACCCATGAAATCAAACAACCAAAAATGATTTTAAATAATCTTTTAATAATATGATGACTTCTAAAAAAAGGAGAGCTTTCATTGTTCCTAGTTAAAGATTAGCTTTTGTGGCACGGACTGTCACTTTATTATTAAATTTTCTTTATTGTTATTACTCTTGCTAATCTAGCAGGTAGCAGCAATATGGAACCCAACCTTATAGCTTTTGACCAAAAGATTTCATTCTTCATATTTGCAGCTGAATTTCTTCTCCTGCCAAACAATTTGTCTATCATTCAATATTTATTGAACATTTACTGTACTAATCTGTATTACACATTGTTGAAGATACTAAGAGTTACATTGCCATAGTCCTTGACCCCAGAAACTTTCAAAATAACTTGAGATGTAAAAGAAAGAAAAAAAAGAAAAAGAGAAAAGGTTAAGAAAAATTTTTTTCATATTGGGCACTTTTAATTTTATTTTATACATTTGCCCCTGATCCACTGAAAAATTAGAAAAAAAGAAAAAGAAAGGTTTCTTCTATATTTCCCTTTTTTTTTTTTTTTTTTTTTTGGGAGGGGGGGTAGAGGAGATATGAGAGAGGGAAGCTCTTCACATGTCTAAATAAGCAAAACATACAATTGAATTATAATAATATTTTTATGTTCCTAAACTAACAATAAATAAAGATTGGACTTTGACTTTGGTATAATGAACTCCTGGGTGAAGACACTCCCTCCACCAAATAAGATTGACATCTTCTTTATAACTTAGACTCTTAGACAATTGCCTATAGTGTTGAGATGTTAGATGATTTGCTTATGGTCCTATAGCCAGCATGTTTCAGAGAAAAAACTTAAATGTATTTCTGGTTCCTGGGCTTATACTCTATTCACAACCCAGTCTGCCTTTCCATAAACTAATAAAAAATTTTTTTTTGAGGCAATTGGGGTTAAGTGACTTGCCCAGGATCACATAGCTAAGAAGTATTAAATGAGGTGGGATTTGAACTTAGGGCCAGTCTCTATCCACTGTTTGATTTTTTTTTCCCCCCTGAGGCTGGGGTTAAGTGACTTGCCCAGGGTCACACAGCTAGGAAGTGTTAAGTGTCTGAGATCAAATTTGAACTCGGGTCCTCCTGAATTCAGGGCTGGTGCTCTATCCACTGCGCCACCTAGCTGCCCCTCACCGTTCGATTTTTAAAAAGATTTCAGATAGTTTCAGATATCTAGAACTCATACTTTTTTGGAACATAAACCTCAGATATCCAGAACTCATCCTTATCATCTACTCCTTTAGGGGAGGTTTCTTCAGCCATCCTTTGGGAAATGCTTGCTTGCTGAGTTGAAATAGCTTGAATGATTTGGACTAGATTTTAGAAAATTCTCCTTTATTGGTCAATGGGGAGGGTAAGAAAGACAAGTGAGAGAGCAAGGTCCAGAGATCTCCAAGGACGGGGGAGAACAAAGCAGGGTGGGAGTTCCAGCAGGGTTTAGACTTCCCACTGTGTGAGGACAGGGGAGGGTCAGGTGGCCTTTTTGTAATCTTTGTAGTTCCTATGAAGCACCATTCCTCCTCTGTGGTTGTGTAGATCTGACCTGCTCCATCGCTATCCCTTGTACTGATTTACTCAGGCCTCTCTTCCTGGGGAAGCAGGTCAGTGAGAATCCCTCTGGGTGAGGGGGAGGGAGGAAGCTGGGAAGTCAGTCATTCACATCTCTGTGCAGTTCTCTGATAGACAGTGAAGAGGTATCTGTCAGGGACCTTTGTGCATGAGCTTGGGGTTTTGTGTCCAGTGTTAATGCACTTGCTCAGATTATATTTCCCTGCTTTGGGAACTGCTGCTTTTAACCACTTTCCTAGTCTTGCTGGCCTTAGAAGCATGCTCTCTGCCCCTGGCTATTTCCCCAGGGAAATCATAGGTTATGTCCAACAGGGCTAGCTTCTGTCGAGACATCATGTTACAGCTAATTCCTCTGACTGTCTGGAGAGCATTCTTGGAGGCAAAGTATGGTGGAGAAGAAGCAGGCAAGACATTATGGTCTATGACAGGACTACAAACAGAAATGAGCCTGGGAAGGGTCATTACCATTCTGGAGGGAAGGAAAAAGTGAAGTCTGGGGCCTTTCTCTGGGGTTGACCTAATGCTGATATTTGCACTTGGAGTGGGTTTCCCGAGATGAGTCCCAGGATTAAAAGTTTGCAGCTGGTGTCTGGCTGGCGGAAGGGAGAGGAGAGGAGGAAAGATGAGTGGCCAGCTGTTTGAAAGGACTTCCCGAATCCCGGAAGAGTTCTGACTAGGTGAAGAATATCTAACTTAGCTCTCTACAATGATTGGCTTGTCTTTCAAGATCTTCTTACAGTGCAAGGACCAGAAGAACATCATTTTAAAAGTCCCTAGCACTTTTAAGTCCAGCGCAAAGTTAGCCGAGTACCTCTCCATTCAAGACTTCCATGCCCCCTTTCACCCCTCACCGGATAGCTTTAATGAAAGGTTGGACTTGAAACCCTATTGTGACATTATTGGACAATTTATTACGGAGGTATTTCTAGATGCAATTATATAATCTCACATTATATTCAGAAATTTGATGTGTGGGTGAAAGTTTATATTGAGTTTAACAGAATTTCTCCTTAAGTGCTTTTTATCGGGAACCTATTTGACCCCCAAGCCTCTTCTCTTCCTGGCCCTCGAGGTCTTTATTACTAAACTTTTAAAAGATTGTACCATTTCCCCTACGTGGTGTGTTCTTGAATAAAGATGCATCTTGTAAAGGAGGAGATAAACCTTTCTCCTCTGACAGAGATGCACATGTGATTTATCATGGATCCTGTCTTAGCACTCCATCTTTACAGTAAAGCAATGTAAAGATGGGGTTGACTCTATCTCTGGGCAGGATTAGAAATGTAGATATTCCATTTTATATTTGAGAAGAGGATTATTGTGCAGATAAAGGAGAGACCATTTACCTTGGGTGAAAAGCTGTGGTTTAGAGTAAAACCTACCAGGCCCAACTGAGGCCACACACACTAGCTAAATAAACACTCCACACCCCAAATCTGGCTTAAACAAACAGCCTGCAGTTTTATTGTAATGCATATGGAACAGCGGACCAGGTGCCAGGCAATAAGCTCCATGCTGCCTTTTAAATAACCTCCTTTACGAGGTTCTTCATTGACAGGCTTGCCCTTCCCAAAGGGGGTCATCTCACCAGCCTCAGCTCTCTTGCCTTTCCCACTCTTGACAACAGAATTCTAGTCATGGGAGACCAAGCCATTGCCCATAATCATTACAACCTTGCTCCAAAGGCAAACCTGACCATTTCCCCATCCTTTGGGCAGAGAAGTGGTTTCCCTTTTTCCTCCACATCCTCCCCCATTTTGAATTTGTGATGGAGTTCTTCCATATCTTGCCCCCCTTTTTCTTTGCCCCCTAAATACATCAACTATGATGAGTCTTTGCAGACAAAGTGAATCGAGAACTATTATCCAGCATGTTTCATTATTCACTCCTTTGAACATTTTTTCCCTAGATTTTTAGTCAATTCAATTCAAGCCAGCAAGTATTTAAATATTTAGTTTACACCTACTATGTGCAAGATTCTGTTTCCTAATTATATATTGACATCCTCCAATTTGCTTTTGTTTTCTTAGCATTGACCTCCATCACTTCTAGGACCTCAACAATCATATCCATTTAGAATCAAAGGCTCCAGTCAATTGTGAGACAGGATAACTAAGTGATTGAATTTTTCCACTGGTCAACTGATTATTTTGGTTCTTTGGAAGCATAACCTAAACCAAGATGAAAGACCTCTTTTGGGGTTAGATTGGATGGGCTCTAAGATGCCTTTCAGCTCTCAATCTATAATCCTATTATTCTCATCTCTTTAATACCTGGTCTATCATTCTAACCTTGATATCTCCTACTGGGTAACTTTTTCAGCTCAGTAGGTCCCCCTTCTTATCCCTGTTCCTGTCCCTACCCCCATCTATTTCTCTGTTCAGCTCCTGTCCCTATTTTTACTTTAGGCACATCAGTTTATCTCCTTATCTGGCTTTGTAAATTTCTCCCATTCAGAATTGGGTGAGAGTCTAAGCTAGACCAAGTTCCTGTAAAGGGAATGATCTCTCTTTGCAACGAGGGAAGTCTTTGATCCATCACAGTAATGTTAAGTGTAGATGCCCATCACAGTTTCAGATCCCTCCTTTGCAAAGTGGAGATAATAATAATTATATCACTACCTACTTCACAGAGTTGGTGCATGAAAACGACTTTGCAAACCTTAAACCTTCTCTAAATATGGGTGGTACTTATTGATACCCTGTTTCATTCTAAGAAAGTCCTTTTCTGGCTTCTAAGTAGTCACTAGTCTCCCTCCCCAAAGTCTCCCCTCCTTTCGATTGGCCCTCCACACAGTAGCCAACATTTCTTCCTAAAACATAGGTCTTACCATGTCACTCCTCTGCTCAAAAAGCTCTAGTGGCTCCCTGTTGATTCTGGGATAAAATGCAAATTCTTCTCTTGGACATTAAAAATCTCTCGCAATTTGGCTCCCTCCTATGTCAGACAGATTTCAGAACAATACTTTCCTTAACATCCTCTATGTTCCACCTAAAATGGCTTATTTCTTCCTATGGAATACAATCCAACAGTAGAATCCATACTTTTGCACAGGCTCTCCCCCATGCCTGATCTGCTGTCCCTTTTCCCCTTTGCTTTTTTGAATCCTTAACTTCATTCAAAGCTCAGTTCAAGAGCCATCTCCTATTTAAGACTTTTCCTTTTCCTTTCCCCATTCCTACCCTATTTTTGAGGTTCACCTCCAACATTATTGTTGGTTTATTTTGCATATGTTTTGTTATTTCCTTATATATATGAGGGCTGAGACTGTTGTGTTTTTTAATCTGTGTATCCCCAGCTTTGCCTTCACATTGTAGATGGCAATAAATAGTAGGTGCTTAATAAAGGTTTGTTATTTTATTGATTGACCTCGGATATTGGGAAGCTACTAGACAAAATCCACAGTACATGAAGTACTAGAAGCTCTGTGAGATGTGAGCTCCCAAAGGGGGAGCTGGAAAGGGGAATGAATAGACCATATGATAACAATATAAAAAGGAGGATGTCTGATGCACCGTTGAACTAGCATTATAAAGTTAGCATCTATCATATAACATTTTACATTTATTGAAATCACTTATTTTAATCACCCTGGATATTCATTTGATAAAAAATTATAATCCTCTGTAAATTATGAATACCTTGAAATTCACAAATTCTATCACATTTATGATTGGCAACATTAAATGGCAACAGCTCATTTAAATAAGGAACATCTGGACATTATTATTTTTAGGGATTTTTCATCTGTTGATTTAGAAATCTGGGGCCTTTATGAATCTTGCATGAATATTCTTTCATACCCACATGTACTGTCAAGACACAAAGAAATAGCCATAAAAATATTGTCCGGTGATGTTTGGATGGAGCACATGTGTTTTTCAAACAACAAATCCATTGTGTATGAAAGAGGAGATATTCTACACGGCATTTTGATTGTAGGTGTGGTAGAAGCAGCTTGATCTTCTAATAGCATGAATAACATGACAATTCAAAGGCACAGTGGGAAGAAGATTATGATTTTGTACCTAACGATATAATGTTTTAAAATAACAATATAATTTTGCTCTGATGGTACCACAGTACAATACTCACTATTTCTCAGAATAATCCAATTTAGAACAATTTATTCTGAGCAGGTTTGGTAAAAATAGAAGATCTATCATGCCATGGTGTAAGATAATGCATTAATTTTTATGAGTGAGTTATGAAGATGTACAACTCGGTTAAGAATTAGGATAAACATAATATTCCTTAATTAATCCATTATGCTATGGTACACATGTGCCATTTTTATTACCTTAAAAATGAAAAATGTCAAAAAAGGAAATTGCTGCTTTTTTATACCAAAAAGGCCTTTTTCTAAAATCATAAAATGTCTAATCTAATTCACCATATAATACTAATGAGCTTAACAAGCAATCTCAATGCACAGTTTTAGGAAAAAAGGTCATCATTTTCTGGCAGTCAAATCCAAATACTTTTTTAGATTAGTCAAAATGTTTCAGCACCAAATATCGGAAATGGCATTTGTGATTAGAAGTGTTATTAATAGCTATTTGTTATTAACATATGAACGTTTCAGAGATTTATGGTATCTGAGCACACAGCTGACATCGCAGGCCCAGAGAAGGTGTCCTGGGAGCCCCTTCTCTCTAGAACTACAATTCTTTTTCAGGTTTTGATTGCACTAGACAGCTATGGAGATCACTCCCAACGAAGGTTCTTCTGTTCTGTGATTCCTGTGAGCCCCAATGCTCTGGGATGTTGGAAGGGGTGCATCTCTGAGGCTTCAAGTCCACAGCCTAGTGCCTTTAACTTCCTTAAATACCTCTCACTTTCTTTTCTGGAGCTCAGCTGTGGCCAAACATTTCTTCACTCTTCCTGTGTCGGCGCCATCGGCACATTATTCCGTTTGTTTAGTCCTAGAATAGGATGTTTGGAGGCACATAATCGGCAACTTAGGCAGCAGTGTACAAATAGCGCTTGCAGTTAGGGCTTGTTATGGAAAAGGATGGCCCGGTGGGTTGAGAAAATGACCAACAGTGGACTAGAATCATGAAGCTGAAAGTAATATTGCCGGCCGGAGGTCATTTTTCCCAACTGAGGGGCAATAGTTTGCCACTATAAACTGCACATTGCAGTCAGTATATGTTTTATTAAACCATTTAAGGAACTTGGGAGCCATTTAATTTAAACTTCCTGCTTGACATAGCTCAGGGAAGAGGCCCAGGGCAGAGCACAAAAGAAGCCTGATGCAATTTGAAGAATGAATACTCTAAATGTTCTGTTCTATATGCAGCATTGGATGATCTCTGAGGGCCATGATTCCCAAGGGGAGTTCAGAACCTATAGAATATACCCAAAGGCACCAATTCCCCCCTTCCCTCCATGTCTCCCATTCTTCTCCTAACTCTCTCACTTGAGTTTTCTTCAGTTCTCTTGTATAAATGATAGTTTTGCTTTTGTGGTTTATTATTTTGTGTTTTCTGAAAGGATTAGGAAACTGCCCTCTGCACAAATGCACTGAACCCTACTCATAGGAGATTTTAGCCTTCAGTTTGCAAATTCTTCATTTTGCTCTAACTCTGACTGAAAAGTCACAGAGATGGCTGACATTTGACTAAACCACAGGGAATGGGAATATCTCTTAGTCCTATGACAATCTTTGAATTTAAAATAAAGCAAAGTGAAAACTTCAATTTGTGTAATTATGAGAGAGAATTTAGTCCAACTCCCTGTTTTTGCCAAAAGAAAAAAAAAGAATGAGAGGCCCAGAGACAATGAATGACTTGTCTACCAAACATGTATTAAGTAGTAGAGGACCTGATTCCACATTCAGTGGTCTTTCCATATTATCACATTGCTTCCCAGATGACTTGATTATTAAACACAGACCCAACAAAGACAACTTGCTTTCTTGTCTGTGACTGTACAATTGACACAAGAACACATATATACTTACATAGGAATAGGCCCACATTCAAGGAGGGACACCACTGAATTCTTCCATAAACCAGAGAGGAAGACTGGTCCTTTTACACTGTAGTCAGATCTTGAATTACATTACAGTGGTATTAAGAGAGAATATCCCATCTCATTAGGACTCAGCAGCATGGCAAAATTGCACATTTTGACTTTCTCTAGCCATATGAAATTCCCTAGTGAGTGGCTTCTAGTAGGTGGCCTTAATCTTACAAAGTTATATAACCACATCTTTTTGGCTAATTGGCAACTGCATTTGGAAGGTAGAGAAATATGGAGCCCATTCATTTCGATTAAATTTTTTATTATGCACTCTGCCTTTGGATTGACAACTATTAATATTAAAGAGCTTGGCCAAATTGAAATTTGTATTGCTGGAGAGTCTTAAATATAATGTATGATGCTTAAAAAAACAACCTAGAAATGTGGGAAATACCAGGCTAGAGTGCAGATGTGGTCAGGGCCAGGTACTGGGGCACTGGAGCGAGATTACTTTGGGTGAAACTCACCACTTGGGAACCATTTAAAACCTTTTCTTCCCAAGGGGTATCAATCAGTCCAATATGGAGTTTCTGTGTCTTTAGGGGTAGATTCAAAAAGTATAGGTTGAAGCAGATAGGAATAGAGGTTGTTTTCATAGAGATAATGCCAAATAAAGATGTAGAGCACACATGAGCATATTATACAAATAATTTTTTATAATAACTGTATATAGTATTCTCTGCAGCACTAATAAGAAGGATTTTGGGGAAAGACAGAGGCATTCTAAAATAGAACACATGCATCACTGATGTAATGATGAAAAATAAGGGACACGTTTCCTCAGAAGCCTAAAAGCAGATCATATTGCTTTTCTAAAATCCTTTTAAAGCAGAAACAAACAAAAAAAGCAGTTATGGAAGAAGCACTTCTTTTGGAGGAAGAAGACCTGGTTTAAAGGCATTTCAGCCAATTTAAAGTTGGCTCTCCCAACTTGACTTGTTAACTTGGACCATTCATTCATCTCTCCAAGCCTTAGTTTCCTCATCAATCAAAAGGGGACAAAAATATTCATGCTACCTCCCTGGCATGGTTTTAGGGAGAAAGTGCTTTGGAAACTATCAAGGGCTGTAAAAGAATGAGACATTATTATTGTTATTGTTATTTGCAACCTGAGGATTAAGTATTTAGAATAAAGTGGGAATTTCTAATTCTGACTCAGCTACCATTTAAATTTCTTCTTCTAACATTAATACTACTTTATTCTGAAAAGTACTTTAAAGTTTTCAAAGCACTTTCACAAAAGAATGGAAATGAAAAATACTTTGAAAAAGTTAAAATTGACAAAATTCTGAGGCATTATTCAGTGCTGATCACATATAAGGCATTCAATGAATGTTTGTTTAATGGAGTTGAATTTAAAATATTTTAATTCATATAAAGGATGCTCGGGAATAGGGAACATTATCAGTCTTCAAGTATTTGAAGATTGCTATCTGGAAGAGAGATTAGACTAATTCTTTTGTAATTCTGTATATATGTGTCTCTGTGTGTGGTGTATGTATAAACATATATATCTACATATATATGTAGATATATATGTACATGTTTAAGAATGAATGCATGCATGGTATATGCATATAAAAATTTGGGACTAGTGGAAGAAAATTAAAGGGAGTCAGATTTCAGTTTGGTACACAGAAAAACTTCTTAATTAGAGCTGTCCAATCATGAAATAGACCATCTCAATAGATTGTGAGCTTAGAGGATTTCCTGTGGGGAGGGCTGGATATCATCTCTTATAATTGTAGACGGGAATACAGGATTAAGAACTAGATTAGAAAATAGGTTTCCATCTCAGAAACTGAGTATAGATGCTCTTGGTAGCCCCTTTTTGTGTATTTTCTGCATAGTAAGCTCTTAATACTTTTTACCTTTCAGATCCTATAATTATATCATTTCTGTATTCACAGTTTCAGAATTGAAAGGGACACTAGAGGCTATCAAGTTCACTATGTACCTGAATAAAACTCTTCTCTACAATCTTTCAGAGAAATGGGCATCATCCAGCCTCTGCATGCAGGTCTCCAGACAGGGGGAACTCACTATCTACCCATATAAAAATTGCTTTTAGTTTTAATACTTCTAATTGTGAGGATGATGCTCTTATATTGTCTAAATTTGCTTCTTGGCAATTTCCACCCATATCTCCTAATTCTGACCTCTGGAGTCAAGTAGAACAAGCTTAATCCCTCTTCTACATAAAATTGCTCCAAATACTTAAGGACAGCTGTTATATTTACACTAAGGCTTCTTTTCTCCAGGTTATAAGGATGCTCATATGTTATGATCTCAAAGCCCTTCACTATTCTAGTCACCCTTTCTTGAACATTCAGTACTTAAATTCTAGTCTAACCAAGGTATAGAATATCCAGACTACCACTTTCATGTTTTTGACACTATGCCCCTCAAAAGAGCCCAGGATAACACTCTCTCTCTCTCTCTCTCTCTCTCTCTCTCTCTCTCTCTCTCTCTCTCTCTCTCTCTCTCTCTCTCTCTCTCTCTCTCTCTCTCTCTGTCTTTTTGTTAATGTTGATTTGCATTATGCTTAAAGTCCTTCCTCCACCCTAATCTTATCAACAAACACTACCCACACTTCCATTTTTTTTAATTGTGAGGTTGATTCTTTGAACCATGGGTTAGACTTTATATGTAACTCTATTAAATTTCATCATATTAGCTTAAGCTCAAAGCTCTAGCATCATGATATTATTTTGGATCTCAACTTTTTCATGAACACGTTCCCTATTCCTCTCTGTGTCATGAAATTTGCTTGTCTGATAAGCAAGCCATCTATGTGTTCATCTACATTATTAAAACAAAACAAAAGTTAAATAGCACAGAGCTTATCACAGTGCCTGGCACAAGGTAGGTGTTTTAAAAATGCTTGTTGACTTGAATTGACTTGACAGGCTTAAGAAAAAATACCTGAGGACTACACCTGTGATCTCCTTCCAAACTGACTAAGTCATTAATGACTGCTCTTGAGGTATGGCCATTCCACCATTTCTGAATATCTATCTATCTATCTATCTGTCTGTAAAATACCTGAGGACTACACCTGTGATCTCCTTCCAAACTGACTAAGTCATTAATGACTGCTCTTGAGGTATGGCCATTCCACCATTTCTGAATATCTATCTATCTATCTGTCTGTCTGTAAAATACCTGAGGACTACACCTGTGATCTCCTTCCAAACTGACTAAGTCATTAATGACTGCTCTTGAGGTATGGCCATTCCACCATTTCTGAATATCTATCTATCTATCTATCTGTCTGTAAAATACCTGAGGACTACACCTGTGATCTCCTTCCAAACTGACTAAGTCATTAATGACTGCTCTTGAGGTATGGCCATTCCACCATTTCTGAATATCTATCTATCTATCTGTCTGTCTGTCTGTCTGTCTATCTATCTATCTATCTATCTGTCTATCATCTATCTATCTATCTATCAATCATCTATCTATCTATCTATTTATCTACCATCTATCTATCTATCTATCTATCTATCTATCTATCTATCAATCATCTATCTATCTATCTATTTCATTTTTTCAGCTAGCTCATATCTCCTCATCTTGACTGCAAGGATATTAAGAAATACTAGGTCAAAAACTTTGCTAAAAATCTAGATAAACTGTATTCACAACATTCTTGATATACCACTGAAGTAACTTCATCAAAAAGGAGATGAGGTAACTTTTATATCACTTATTCCTAATTATTTTTAATATTCTAGAGACCATATGCCTATCCTAATTCTCATAATGCCTAGCTGATATTGCCAATGCAATTATTAATTGTAAATAGAGTAAACCAATATATGGATGAGTTTTGTCCTTGCTCTCAATCTGTTGATTGGTGGATCAAGTGATTGGCCAAGCATGGGAGAATTGGTAGTGAGGCGGTTTTTTTTTTAATTCTCCCCAAGAACCTGAATGGGGTTGTGCAACCTTAATCCCAAAATAAGGTGGATTTTCATAATGCTTAACTGCTGACTGGAATTTCTAGAACAGTCAGCATCTGGAGAGTGGGGGATATTCAGGGATTGGTGATATCTTGTGTGATATCACTTTTTTTGATAGTAGTAGCAATGTTTAGGAGCTGGTAGCCACCAAGCAGATTTCTGAAAACCTGATAAATGGGGTATTCAATTCTCTCTTTTTTGAGTTATCTCCTAAAATAGGACTTGGGGAATTTTTCAGTCACAGGGTTTTTGTTTGTTTGTTTGTTTGTTTTAGTCCATATTTGGGATCTCAATGGGATAAAAATTTCCCTCAAAATAAGGTTTCTCAATGTAGATAAAGATCTTGCAACTTATAGCCTGAGTTATTTGGAACAATGGGAAGTTCCATGACTTGTCCAGGGTGACACAGATAGTTTCTGTTAGAATGCTTCAGCATCTATCATTAACTACCAGTGTCCCTTTTCTTATCTGACTTTGAGACTTGTGCACTATGCCATCTCTATATGTGCATATTTGTGTGTATATATGTATGTACATATATACATATTTACATATATATTTATAACACTTATATCTCAATATTTTGATCAAGATATAAAGTTCAATAATATAGAGTCCAGCTTTTTGAATTGTAGTTCATGATCCCACAAGGAATCTTGTAATTGAATATAGGTATTGTAAAATTGTGATTTACTATCAGTAATTTGTATAATTATAATTTGTATAATTTTAATTTGTATAATTATTTTATATATACCTATATGCCCAAGGTCATATAAAAATGTCTTGGGTAAAAAGAATTGGGAAAAGTTTAAAAATTACTTATATAAAGCAAATAGTACTTCACAACTTCAAGTAATGCTTGAGTTCAATAGTATGAGAACTGGCTGTACCAACACAGGCCATAGACCTTTTGTGCTGTATTGGACAGTCTTCTTGAGCTGTGATGATTATATAGAGCCTCAATTAAGGGGTTTGTTGACTTGCCCCAGTTCACACCTTATTTTGGCTCTTAAATCCAAGTCCAGGGTCTCTATGTCTAAGATTCTTTCTATAACATTACAGCTTTGTAGTAAGACTGAGGTAGCCAGAAAATGGGTTTTAGTTAAAAAATCTACAGCCCTTAAGAGCTTGGATAATAGCTGTTCATTGAAAGAGCTGGGAGCTCTAGTTCTAGGTCAGGACTTTTCCCACTTCATCCTTGTGCCCACTCGAATAAAAGAAGTGCCTTTGTCAAAGGAAACTTCCTGGCGGACCAGACCCAAAGGTATTTTCCTGACTGCCTTTGGTGGGAGAGAAGCATGAGGAGTAATCTAGGCTCTTCTGTCTTGTCCTATAGATAGCATCTGAGCAATAAGTAATCAGCCAAGGGAAGGGGCCATCCCAAGAAGTCATTGAGGCTGACAGGTATGGTGGCTGGGTTAGCTCCCTAAGCACCATTTTGCTCCCATTAGCTCCTTGCCTAATGAAAGAAACAGTGGTAAGAGGCCTGAGGCTGCCAAATTAGAGACAGATGAAAGGCCTTTCACTCACCCGCTAGCTCATCTCAGAGATCATGATGAGCCTTGTAACTCTTGTCAGCCAATGGGAATTCCTGTTCCCTTAAAATTGGACAAAGAGTAAGCATAATGAAAAGAAGAGAAGGAAGTTTCAGCTACAAAGTGATGTCTGTCTATTAGTTAACAACTACCTGCTCTGTTTGCTGAAGTCTCTGTGCTCCAAGGAAAATAAATATTCTTAAGATGACTCCTGGCTTTTCTTATACTTACAGAGCACAGGTTGGAAATGGAACTTTTGTTATTTTTTTTTCATGCACAAAGTACTTTCCATTGAAGCTAGGGCTAGTTTTAAAACAATGTCTAAGGGGAGAGTCTGCAGTGTTGTTGAGAGAACTCCCTCGGGAGTCACAAGGCTTGGATTCGAGTTCTGATCTTGCCACCTGTATGACTACTGTGTTATTTTCCCTCTCTGGGTTTCAGCTTCCCTTCTCTAATAATGAAGGGATGGCGTTATAATAAGATTACAGACAGAATTGGGAGAGACTTCAGAGATCGTGTAATTCAACTTCCTCATTTTAGATGTGAAAAAATGGAGGTCCAATGAGGGGACATAAATGTCCAAGATCACACCGATGATGTGACAGAATTAGGATTTAAAGCCACCCCCTCTGTCTTCCAGTCAATTGCTCTTTCTATGGCACCAAGATGCCTCCCACAAGACTTCTGGATGGAATTTTAGAGATGCATCTAGTGCTAGCCCCTAATTTTATAGATGAGAAAAGTGATGTCCAGAGTGATTGAGAAGGAGCCAATAATGAAACAGAGGGAGTATGTGTGTGTGGTTTCATTAGTTAATTTAGTAAATAAGCAATTCCAAATGGAGTCAGACATGGCTGAAAAACAACCGAACAAAGATGACAGCAACAATTGTTAGGGACTTTCCCCTGACATTATTCCTAAGTTTATATTTTGTCAGCTTCTACCCATTGCTTCTACTTATACTCTCTGTGACCAAATAGAACAGGTCAAATACGTCATTCACCCCCTCCCCCAATTCATCTCTCTGAGTTAAATATCCATAGCTCCTTCCTTTATTCTCGTATGAAGTCAATGCAAACCTTATCCTTTTTTCCTTATTTACAAGCAGTGTGCTGCTAAGACATACACTTCCCAACAATACCTGAACAGAAAAACAGAATAAATAGGCCTCTCTTGGAGCAAAACAGAATTTTATA
This sequence comes from Sminthopsis crassicaudata, assembly GCF_048593235.1. NCBI lineage: Eukaryota > Metazoa > Chordata > Mammalia > Dasyuromorphia > Dasyuridae > Sminthopsis > Sminthopsis crassicaudata. Next base: position 477,961,223 of record NC_133618.1, on the reverse strand, counting down.
CTGAGGGAATGAACCAGTCATTCTGTTCTTTTGCTGATTTATTAGTAGAAATGAAAAAAAGAAAAAAAAAAGGAAAAGCTTAAGAGTCAGCTTAGAAGATTCTTTAATGACTTGACTGTCAGAAAATGAATTCTGATGAGTCCTGATGAAGGACAGTTCTTGGACAAGACACTTTAAAAACTCTACTAGTGGCTCAGCAAAGTCTTATATATTGTTGACATAAGTGGCTCTCTTTCAAAGGCTGCTTTTTCTCACTTTTTTGTTGTTTATTCATTTTAGTTGTGTCTTACTCTTCGTGACCCCATTTGGAGTTTTCTTAGCAAGGATACTGGAGTGGTTTCCCATTTCCTTCTCCAACTAATTTTACAGAGGAGGAACTGAGATGCCTCTTTCTCACTTATTAAGCCATAATACCAGCTGCAAACACTAAGGGTCATGAGTAATTCTCCCCACAGCATTTTTGTGCAATCTTGGGAGTCCCCTATACCTCAGAGAGGAAAAATGTCCTTTTATAACCTGCCACATGAGAAATACAGAAGACAGGTAAAAAACTTAAGGCAGGAATCCTATATTCCCAATCTCTCTGCCCCCTGAGATTTAAGAGTTGGAAGTAGGAATGTATTAATAAGTGTTTAACAACCAGCTCTCTGGAAAAATTATGCTTAAGGCATACTTGTCAGTTGAATTTACATAATTAATATTTCCTCATCACTTTCTTCAGTCTTGACAATCAACCAAAGCAATAAATCAAGCCCTGATTTGTGGCCTTTGTGGATAACTGAAATTTAAATATTCATACTTGAAAACTTTACAATTAGACTCTTAAGAGTTGGTATGAGCTGCTCCCACCATATCCCTGGTGGAGAGATTTTAGCTGAGGTCATTTAAATTTAAAATTGGAACATGTGAGAGGATATCAAATCCAAAGCTCCCTCCTGCCCCCATTTTGTAGATGAGTAAATTGAGGCATAAAGAAGTTAAATGACTTTCCAGAATTATACAAGCAGTGAGTCACTGAGATGCTCTGGACTCTAATTCCAGTGTCTTACCCACTGCATTTTAATTATATTCTATCCTATTTAATGCTTGAAAGGAAGCTTGACATGGAGTAAAGAGGAGTCAGGAGCTTCTCAACCTAAATCCCACCTTAGACATTCATTAGCTGGAGGATCTTGACCAAGCCACATAACCTTTTTTCATGCCTCAGTATCCTCATTTACTAAATGAGGATACTGGGCTCAGTGGCCTCTAAGGTTCCTTCTATCTCTAGAACCATGACTCTCCATCTCCCTTATGAGACAGTAAGCTTTGGGAGAGTAGCTATCAATTCATCTTTCTATCTTTCCTCAGTATCTAACACAAGTCCCTAAACATAGCTCAGAATCAAGAAACATTTGTCTACAGGATTTAAATGACCACATTTGATATTTGAGAAACTACATTTTAGGGGCAAACAAAATTATGATCTCATGTCCTTCATTTCCCTATCCCCAGCTCAGTCTCTAAAGCAAATCCTCTAATACCAGCTTCTTGTCTTGATAGAGCTCTGTGACTTGTTGGGACAGTCACTGAGCCTTGACTCTTTCAATATATCACACAGGGAACAAGAGTAAAGGACTGTTTAATCCACAAAGAGTTGGCTCAGGAAACAGCAAGAGGAGTCAGGGTGTAGGACCTGAGCCAGGATCTCCTCCTGTTCTAATCCCAGTCTTGGCAAAGGCTCATTCAGCCTCAATTTCCCCAGCTGTAGCAAGTGAAGAAAGGAAACTGCTATTCCACAGTGGTGTGTTGGGTTGAAAAGAGAAGAGTTTATATCCGTGTATGTATGTGTGTGGGGTTTCATTAGTTAATTTAGTAAATAAGGCACTTTGAAGATGGAAAGCATGCTTTAAGCAGCCCACATTAAACCTTATTAAGTGGTATTATAGCCAGTTGCTGGATCTGACCCATTGTTTATGTTCCTCAATTCAACATGTCTATTTATCTCTCCTCTTTCAAATACTTTTTTTTTCTTTTTCTCTTTCCCTTTTTTTCCAACTTCCAAAGATGCACAAATTCCAATGGTTCTTTTGTTGGATGATGATGATTACCAAATATTGAAAAATAGCATTACTTATTGGATGGGGAGACTGAAAGAGCGAGGTTTCAGTTCTACCTGTATTCCATACTAGCTGTGTAATCCTAGGCAAGTCAGGTAAACTCTCACTGCTCTGAATAAATTTCTCAGATAACTTATAGAGAATGTATTCATCTGCATTGATAGAGAAAATTATATATCCAGCACTCCCAAATCCATTGAAATCACAGGTCTGATAAAAATAAAAAGATGATGATGATGATGATAAGAGGCAGCAGAGTGGTGTGGATATTTGATTGTTTTTTGATTTTTGATAGTCTGCCTTTGATCCATATTAGCTATGTGATCATGAACAAGTTACTTAAGCTTTGAGTGCCCCAGGCAGTACTCTAAGACTGTAAGTTATGAGAAGGGATATTATTATTCCCATTTTACAGATAAGAAAACTGAAGCTTTCCTGAAAATTAATTAACTTGCCCAAAGTCATAAAATGACTGTGTCAGGGTTAATATTTGAACCTAGCTTTTCCTGAGTCCAAGTCCAGCATATCCCTGTCTCATGGAGTTGTGAGTGGCTAGTGAGATAAAGTATATAAAGCATTTTATAAACTTTAACATACTTTAAGTGTCATTGATGATGTTGATGTTATTGTTGTTTATCCATAGCCATTTACTAAGTTCCAATTATATACCAAGCACTGTGTTAGATGATAGAGAAGTACAAAGAAATTTATTACATGTTCTCTATTTTTATTGAGCTCACGAACTAGCATTACTATTCTATTATTTTATTATAATTCATCTTTTTAGGTGCCTTTGTCTTATCTCCCCAACTTTAAATTTCTTGAAGGCAAGGACCATGTTTTAGATTTTTCTGTATTATTTTCTGCTGGAGATATACACAGAATAGGGACTTAGTAAATATTTGTTGTTTTTAAGTAGATCAAAACCACTCCTCCTGTTTCCCCAAAATGTAATGTAAAGTTCATTTATTATGCTGAGAACTGACAAATATTTGCATTATTCTACCATTTATTTAGTTGCATATGAAATCAATGTCTTGAATACAGTTTTTGCTTCATTAAATACTCCCTTTCTCCCCCAATTGTCAATTCTCTCATCTATACTTATTCCATTGGTTTCCTGTGATACCATGTAGCCTCTAGATCAGCAATCTCTGTTTTTACTTTTCCCAAAGAGGATTTTTCTCTATGAAGATGGAATATTTGCATTGGTCAATCCAATGCAACAAGTTTTTATTAGGCTTCTACTAGGTGCAAAGTATAAAGATCAAGATCTATTTTTTAAAGGAGCTCATTCAACCCAGAGACTTTCTTATACCTATCCAGCATCTTCTCTTTTCCTGTCCTCCTCTCCCTTTCTGCCTCCTCTCATAATCTTTGATCTATTTTATCCCTCAGTGAGATTTTAATCTTTAATCTTTCTGCTTGTTCTAAATATTAAGACATGAGAACAATAAAATGCATCTTTTGGGTTTGTAACCTTTTTTTTTCTTTTACCATTAATAGTTAGAAATAAAAAAAATGACAAATGTCAAAAGTTTTTTTTCCCACAAAGTCTGAATTATCTAGTGGTTTTCTTCTTGGGAAAAATCAACAGGGTCTCAAATCTAGAGCAAAAATTTGACTCGCTCTTGGATTTTGAATATGTGAGAACTTTGTTGAGAGCTTGTGTGAGGAAAAAGATAAACCACTCTGGAAGAATCTAACCCCAGTAAAAGTTACTTCTAAGCAATAGTGGTAAAAGTGTCACAGATCTATAGTTTAACATTTTATTTCATGGTGATTCTCTCTACGCAGCTGTGTTTGTTACAAAAACTCCCATTTCTGTATTGAACACTGAATGAAATATAAATGTGCTTTTTAAAATTTAGTATTTATAATAAAGGACTTGTGAGCAAAAAGCTTAAATATGAGTAGCACAAAACATATAGATAAAAATATAGTCATAATCACCCATAAAACTCTGAAAAATCATTCTGTAGGGAACATCAGTAATTGAAGGAAGTCAAAAGAGAACAGCCAGAAACATATAAGTCCCAAATTGAATGAATACTTTTAACTGGGACCAGGCATGAATATTTTTAACTGGGACCAGGGCTTCTGAGTTTTCTAGGAGGGAGGGGGAGAGGGAAGAAGGTCGATGAGACTGGACACTTTGCAGAGGAGGACATAATTTATTATTGAATTTGCTTGGCAACATGAATTTGGATCCGGGTTTCTGTGAGAAGTTTATAATTAATCCTCATATATATCTATAGTTTAAAAGAATACTCAAAGTTAAAATAACTTAAATGCTTTTCCTCCCCACCTCCTTTTTTGATTGATCTGTGAAATATTGCTTTTCTCTAGAAAAACAAAACAATTGGTCATTGCTAAGTCAAGCATGGCGTCAGCCCACTTTGATAGGAACACAATTCCCAGGGCCAGAGATCATGTATACATACCGGCTCAGGTACTTTTGTCTGGTGGGTAGGATCATTTTAATCCTCCTGGATTTTCATTGTCCCAAAACCCTAAACAGAAGTTTTAAAAAGCAGAAATGAGGCTCTGAAGGAAAGAAAAAAGATCTAACAGGAATCTGGGAGGCTCGGTTTTTATGAAGGTACCCGCTTGCTTTTATTCTCTTGTGCAAAGCTCAAGTCCTCCTAACTCTCTTTCCCCCTGACAGATTCCTTGTTGCTTTGTAATATTTAGGATTCGTCACTGCAGTAGGATCTCTCTGGGTTTTTATATTAAAGTACGGGAAGATTTTGATTGTGTGTTTCTGTATTTCTCGGTCTGACCTACGAGTGAAAAAGCAACCATAATTTAGTTACTGGCTTATGTTTATTGCCAATGCAATAAGGTTGTGCTGTCTGACATTTTCTTCTCACTGTGCTGAAGCTTTTAGCAAGTCTCTTTTCTTACAGGGAAAGCAGCCGAACTTGGCCTCTATTTACAGATGGGTTACACATTCCTTTAACACTGGCATGCTCTCTTAACCTGCTTAGGCTGCTTTCAGTGACTTAAAAACACAGTAATTGGCATGAAGGGCTACAGCTTTATTTTACAATATTCAGTCATTCTTTTCTGGGGACCAAATTATGCAAAATATACTGCTCCTTATGGGAAGGGCTGGATTAATCAGGATTTTGCTTTTGATGGCTGGGATGTCCTCAGGCATTGAGGTGCTGGGGGTCCTGGGGCATTCTAACTCAGTTCCAGAGGAGGTGTAATTGAGTTTCATCCCACCCTTGTTTCCTTGGGTGGGGGATCTAGTAGATTTCCCGTTGGCTTTTTAGTTAGGTACAAAAAGTTTAGAAGCTTTTTAAAAAAATAAAAAAAGATGATTGAAGTAAAGTCGGCTTCTGCTACATTGTTTTAAGGACCTGGAAATCTTTCCACCTAATCTTGTGAACAATCTGTTTTTTATACAAAACATACTTTCTTGAAACAAAGAGGATTATCAGTCATAAGTTCTGAGGCCTCAAAAGGGGAGGGGGGAATGACTGAGAAAATTGAGATATTTAGAAGACCTTCAAAATATGGCCAGAGTTGATTTTTATGACTGATTGATTCCAGTGCCAGGGAAAGGGGACTCAGATCATCTAAGCTCAGCCTCTCGTTACACAAGTGAGTCTTAGAAAACACGGCACTGAAGATCCTGGATGGTCTGGATGGGAGGGCATGGTAAAGAAATGAAGGTCTCCGGAAAACACGCACATCTCTGGTTATTCTGGTGCTCTGATTGGAAAATCTTAGCTGCTTTTGCTTGGAGAGTTTTAAAGGAGGCAGATGGTGCTCAAGACTCTATGCTCTTTCTATTCAGGTTCAAGAACATCTCACTCCAAATATTCAGGGCTTTATGTTGGAATTTTGTACCACTGGGGTCCTAGAAATAGTTATGGAGTAATGAAAATGTCATCAGTTGGCAGAGGGACCCTTCCAGCTGGGGGACTAGACTTTCTCAAAGAGGGTGATATGCAGAAAGGTCCCAGAGGCTTATGGCACAGACTCTTTGCCTTCAGAACGAAACACCTGGTGTCAAGCAGAATTTTTTGCCACCTAAATCTTCCTTCTCACTTACTACCTTTAGCCAAAGGATTTAACCCTTTCTGTATCTTAGTCCTTATCTGTAAAAGAACCAATTGGGCTAGACAGGCTCAAAGGTTACTCTCAACTCCAAATTTGTCTTCTTCTGAGCCTAAGGATCTATAATTATTTTTGTATTTACTCATTATAGACTTTGTATTTACTTGTCTATGAACATCTACTTCTCTCTGGTAGAATTAAGTTCCATGAAGGCAAAGATTTATTTCTATTTCTGAATCCCCACTGCCTGATGCAATACTTTGCACATAGTAGATACTTGATAAATTCTTATCAAATGAAATCCAATGAAATTGACTCTATTTCAAACTAGTAGATACTTCCAGTTTCTATGTATTGCCTTATTCTTAGCAATTCTCACGCTTTTGAACTTGGGACAATTCTATGCACATATGGTGTTTTAAAAAAACATGTATTTGGATATCCTTAGAGAGGAAAAGGACAATGTTAAAAAAGAAAAGAATTCTCTAGCAAAGTTCAGAATAGAGTTTTTACAGGAGATGCATATACTTGTAGGACTAGCCAGTTTGGTGAAATAGCTTCAGAGAAGAAAAAAAAGCATTGGATTGGAATTTATAATTGCTGTCCAGACTGTCATTTATTTAATTTTTTGAAAAGCAAATTTGAGCAGGGGTGATGAGGAAAAAAAATCCCAAAGAGCAAACACAAAACAAAACCAAACCAAAAAGGGACAAAAACTCCCCAAAGATTGAAAGACATACTAGTTATCTAACTGGTATTAAATGGATGAGTGTCGAGTCGCTTCCCATGTCTAAAAATGATTTTATTAGTATGTAGGTCACATTACAGTACCGTCTGGTTATTGGACATTGGCTTAGATAACTGTTTGTGGAGTATTAAATGGTTTTGCTGCCTCAGCACACTTTTTAACTGGTATTTTTTCACACAGTTGTGCTGCTGAAAAGGAGCAACACCGCAGCAAAAATCAATTTATCTTTCCCTCTGTTACTTGTGTATTGTGAGTTCTTGTAGTGTTTTACCATTTGATTAATTGATATTCATTGTGCTGGATATCATTTGTAATGCTGCTGTCTAACTCGGGCTGCTTTAAAAACTTTCATAAGAACGCTACATTATTTATGTGAGACCTCCTCGTGACAAAGTACAATGGGGAGATACAGAAAGAAAAATTAGATCAGAACACTTTGGGCTTATAAGTTTATTAAGGAGGAGACAAGGTTTGTATTCCTTGCTCCATC
>NC_133618.1:477918815-477951315 GCF_048593235.1 Sminthopsis crassicaudata | reverse complement strand
GCTTTGAAGCAGGAGCTCAAACTGCTGCTGAGCTTGATCCTAGAGTTTGAAGAGCACCTCTGAGGGCAGAGGATAGAGAGCTAGCCAGCAGAAATTTCTCATTCCTTCTTCTCTCAGGAAACTTTTCTTTTGACGATGAACTATGTTTTCTGTCTCCTTGTACAAATGCTGTCCGGGTTTTTCAAATTAAGTTCTGTGGAATACTAGAGTTCTGGGAGGATCACTGAAACTTGGTGGGGTTTTTTGAGGAGCGCAGTTAGGAATGTTCACTAGTGATTGTGGTGGTCAGACAGAGGATGCTTTTTTGCAGAGGATGTGGTATTTCTGGTCAGTAGGAAGCATATCTGAGGTGATATAGGAGTATTTGGTTCCATACGTCTCACTTTCTCCATCTTTCCTGTTCCCATGCAGAAGAGGTGGCAGACTTGATTGCTCATTAGATACTGCTCATCTGAGACCCCAAACTTCACTGTATTGTTAATATAATTAATGATTTAAAATGGCAGATTTTTGAATCAGCTATGAAGTATTTGACAATCAGAAGTGGGGACTAGTAAGATTTTTAAAATGTTTAAAAGTAACTACAAGAGTTCCAGCAAGCTTGGGGAGATAGATGGAGGCTTTTTCTGGGGCCCTCCGGTATCCTACTTGGAGGGTTTGTGGCTGTCTTAATTGAGGTGTTTGGTGGGCTAGTGTCCTGAAAGCTTGGCCCAGCCTCATTTCATTGAGCTGTCCATCTAGCTCAGCTAGTGAGGGCTGGGACCCATCCCTCCTCTAGCTCAGAGGCTAGCACGGGCATTGGCACTCAATAAGTGCTAAATTATATACAATTAATAAACAGTCAAGGGCAGAACATAACCCCCAGATTGCTGTAAGTAAAACCATTAGCTGAAGCTGACCCTAGCTCCTCAGGGGTCCTGCCTTCTCTCTCCCCTACCCTGCCAGGAGAAAGAGTGTTAATTTCCAGGACATATCCACAGACAATTCTTCTCTCCCCCCTGCCCTCACCAAATACCAACAAGGGGGCCATTTAACCCCTGGGTTGGGAATGCCCATTTCCCTGAGTCCCAGGCTGAGATACCGCTCCCTTGCTTATTTCCTGTAGGCCAAGGATCACTTGTTGGATGCCAATAATTTTTGGTTACTGGTGACTGGGGTTTGATTTAAGGCAGGAACCTTCAGGGAAAAGGCTCCATGTCACAACCCTAGGCCATCGAGTCCCCTGTGCCAATGATTACTAATGCTTTTGTTTAAAACCTGTCAGAGGATGCCCAAATGAATGTCTATCAACCTCCAAATTCTGGCCTAAAGACTGAGCTGTTTGCATTATGCATGGGATATAGTTTAATATATTCATTATAGGTTGGCCCCACTTTAAGAAAACCTAGTATGTGGAAATCCGAGCTTAGAGAACAAATGTGATTATTCACATGCTAAAAAGGATTCACTGAAGGATTCCTTTAACTAACAGGAGCTCCCTTGGTGCATTTAAGTGTTTGATTGCGATCATTAACTACTTGACAGAGAGACAGGGGCAGTGGAATTTAAAAATAAAGTATTAGGAGCCACTGCCCAGTGAAGAGCAATTAGGACTGAAGATGAAGGCACTCTGAAATGATAGATCAATGGGCAAAATAGGACTCATTTTGAAAAAAAAAAGCTGATTTTCTCATGACCATTTTAAGAACTCCTAGCCTTCACCGAGGTACACCTCTACTTATAAGTGATACATGTTATATGGGTTAAAAACATTTCAGGACTTTTTCTTTAGTTGCTTTCCAAATCATGACTTGGGCTTTTAGGAAAAAAGCAATACTAAATATTTCAAAAATATTCCCCTATCAATGGTTGTTTGGGGGAAAAGTGAAGTTGGGAAAATTTAAATGTATGAGTATGAATTCATTCAAATGTGCTGAGTATGGATTCTTGGTATTCCCACTAAAGTTTGTGCTAGTTGGTTGGAAGAGATGTCACCGGACTGTATGTCTCAGAAATCATCATTCTTAGGGACCCTCTGGCCTTGCATGACTTCCTCTCCTCTTCCTCTTCCTCTTATCCCAGACACAGCAGAGGCTGCTCAGTCAGTCTACAGGAGGGAGACATACTGGGGAGAGGGATCATGATAGTTCTCTTCAGGTGTTGGAAGTGGGTTAGACTTGTTTTGTTTAGCATTGGAACTAGGAACGCTGAATAAAAAAGCAAATTTATTCCTCGTGTCAAAGAAATTTCCTAATAATTAAGATTATCTAAAAGTGAAATGGGTTTATTTTCGAGGTAGTGAGTTCTCCTTCATTGGAAGTCTTCTAGTTGAGCCTGGATGACCTGTGTTGGGTGTGCCGAAGTGAGTGTTCTTGCTCACCAGAAGATTGCTCACATTCCTTCTAGATCTGAGATTTCCCTAGAGGCCCTCATTCTGGCTTGTGGGCCAAAGCAGAACCAGGATTAAACCTTCAAATATTTGACAATGCTATTGTGTCCTCTTTAAGTCTTCTTTTATCCAGACAAGGCCCCCAGTTCTTTTTCTTAGCGTTTTGTTTTCAAAATATATGCATAGTTTTCAACCTTAACCTTGCAAAACCTTGTGTTCTAATTTTTTTCTCTCTTCCTTTTCCTCATCCCCTCCCTTAGACAGCAAATAATCCAATATATGTTAAACATGTGCAATTCTTCTATGCATATTTCCACAAGTATCATGATGCACAAGAAAAATCAGATCAAAAAGGGAAAAAAAATGAGAAAGAAAGAAAAAAGCAAGCAAACGACAATAAAGAAGGGGAAAATACTTGTTGTGATTCACATTCAGTCCCCACAGTCCTCTCTGGATGTAGATGGCTCTCTCCCATGTCTACTGGAATTAGCCTGAATTACCTCATTGTTGAAAAGAACCATTATCATCAGAATTGATCATTGCATAATCTTCTTATTGCTGTCTACAATATTCTTTTGGTTCTATTCACTTCACTTAGTATCAGTTCATATAAATCTTTACGGACCTTTCAGAAATCATCCTGTTGATGATTTCTGATGGAACAATAATATTTCATAACATTCATATACCATAACTTATTCAGCTATTCTCCAACTGATGGGCCTCCACTCAGTTTCTAGTTCCTTATCACTACAAAAATGAACTCTCAGTTCTTTAAGTGTATTCTTATATAGTATGACCTCAAGATCCTTCCTTATTCTGGCCACTCTCATCTGAAAGCTTTCTCTCTTATCTATGTCTTCCCTAAAATCTGGTGCTAAGAGTTGCTCAAATAATCTAGAAGTATTTGACCAGGATAGACTAATAGGTAATTATTACTTTTCTAGTTCCCCCTGTAATTCTTTTCTAAATCTGTTTGGATTTCATAATTCCTTTAAATCATCCCCCTTCATCTCCTCCTTCATTTTAGTTTCTGATGAACTTTCTCCTGGATAAGGTAAGCCCTTGGTCCTATCCCTTTCTGTTTTTACCAGACTTCCCCTTCACCCTCTAGTCTTCCTTCCTCCAACTAATTTTTAATCCCTTCCTACTTATTGATTCCTTCCTTGATGTCTATAAAGCATCCAAGTTTCCCCTATCTTTTCTCTAACTTCTCCCATCTCTCAAATTATTGTTCTATATCTTTCTTTCTCAGCCAAAATCCTAGGAAAAGCTTTCTATTTTTTTCTTACAGCACAATTGTATTCCATTACAGTCATATACCATAATTTGTTCAGCGATTCTCTAATTGATGGGCACTTCCTTAACTTCCAGTTCTTTGCCACCACAAAAAGGGATGCTATAAATATTTTTGTATCTTATAAGTACATTCATTGCTTCCATTTCTCTTCCTTTCAGTCACTCCTCAATCCTTTGCAATCTGGCTTCTGACATCATAACTTAATTAAAAATGTTCTTTCCAAAGTTAACAATGATCTCCTAAATGACAGATTTAATGGCCTTTTTTGCTATTGACAACCTTAACTTCTCTGTAGCATTTTAGGAATGAGTGAAAGGATGAAAATATGGGAGTTATAAGTGTATTTATATATTTAAAATATTTATCACCATTTTCTCTCAGATAATCTCTTCTGGGTTTTTATGAGTTGCTCTTCCATGGTGCTCCTAGCCTTCTTCACTGGAATACATTTATTTTAAATATTCTATTTGTATAGACCAAGACTCCGTCCCAGGCCCTTTTCTCTTCTTTCTTTATACTTTTGTCTTTTTTGGGTGACCACATCAGCTATTATGGTTTTAACTATTACTTCGATGATGATGACTCTCAGACTTATATATATTCAGCTTTAGTCTTTCTTCTGAGGGTCAGTCCTAAGCTACCCACTAGAAATTTCCAGCTGTATATCCCACAGACATCTTAAACTCAATACATCTAAAACAAAACCCATTATCTACTTATCCAAATCATGTCATTCTTCTGACTTCCTTATTTCTTTCAAGGAAAGAATTTCTATTATCCTTTCAGTCACTCAGTTTTGCAAACCTCAGCTCCTCACTTTCCCCACTCATCTAATTATTTGTCAAAATTTGTAATTTCTATCCTATAAACCTCTTTTGCATTTGTCTCTTTTTCTGTACTCACATGGCCTTGATTCTAGTCCTCAACACCCTTAGTTTGCAATATTATAATGGTCCTAATTGATCTTCCAGCTTTTAAATTTCTCCCTACACTAATCTATCATCTATGGAACTACTATCCTAAAGCACAGGTTAACCTTCTCAGCCCCCTATTTAAAAACTCCTGTGGTTCCCTCCTTGTCTCTGGAAGAAGATATGAGTCTTTCTGTTTGGTCTTTAAAGCTCTTTAATCTGACCTCCTCCTAACTTTCTAGCCTTTATATACTTTCCTTCTCTTCACATATTTTATAGTCCAGTAAATTGAACTTTCTTATTCTTTTCATACAGATACTGTTTCTTTGCTCTCCCCATTCTAGGAATGTACTCTCTCCTTTTCTCTGTTCTTGGAATCCCTGGACGCCTTTCAGACTCAGTTCAGATGCTCCTTTCTACATGAGACTTTTCTTGATTTCCCCTCTATCACCACTCTTCTTACCCAAACCCACCCTGCAACTACTGCCTTCTTCCTACAAGGCAGCTAGGTGATCCAGTGGAATATCTCATTGGATCTGGAGTCAGAAGGATCTGAATTGGGACCTCAGACCCTTACTAGCCAAGTAATCTCAGGCAACTTTTCTCTCAAACAACCTCCAAACAATATTGATAGGGGAATAGTCTTAAAATATTTGGGATTGCTCTTCCTAAAAGCTCCTTGCAAAATTGTTATGAGAATCAAATGAGATAAAATTTGAAAAAAAAAAAGCTTTGCACAATGACTGAAACATAGTAGACATCACATAAATGTTTATTCCCTTCCCTTCTCAAAGATCCCTTGTATCTATGCTGTTCATTCTTATATTTGGACATATTGTCTCCTAAGGTTATATTTTAAACTCCTTAAGAATGAGTCCTGGCACATGGTAGGTGCTCAATAAATGCTTATTTATTGATTAATTGCTTGAATGCAACCTAAGATTCATCAGGTTTTTGGGTAGTTGAATCACACTATTGATTTCTATTGAGATTCCAGTCCACTTAAGCTCTCTAATATTTCTCAAGTTGTAATTGTAATAATCCAGGCTTGAAGGAATGAAAGCTTCATCAAGCTGAACAAAGAAAATGTCTATTTCTTTTTCTTTCATGGAAGGCATAACCTCTCCCTCTGATACTTGATACCCCAGCGTGTCTTTGCCATCTTCTCAATCACAGATGTTCCCACCAAAGGTTCAGATTATTTTTGAACCAAGGCTTCCCAATCTATTCAGTTTGTGCCCATGCCTTCCTATAAATCTCTTAGAGAATCTACACAACCGCAAAGTTTCTCCAGGTCTTTTAGTATTTTATCTATGACATTAAAATACTCAGATGTCCATCTATTCTCCTTTGCTCAAATACCCCAAACATTCCCTGAAGAAGAGCTTTCTCTATTGTGGAAATGGATAGAGACACAACTCAACCACTGCCTTCTTCCATAGGAGATTCTTCCTGATTCCTGAAGTTAAGTAGGACTCTCCACCCCCCACCTCAATCTATTTTGCATCTGTTTTACTTGTGTTTTGCCTATACCTATGTATACATATTGATTCCTGTAGTAGAATGGAGTCTTCTTGAAGGCAAAAACTAGTTTATCTATATAGCTTTATTTTTTATATTTTAATTAATCATAATTAAATGTTTTCCCTATACCTACATTTGCACATTGATTCTCATAGTAGAATGGAGTCTTCTTGAAGGTAGGGAGTATTTTATCTATATAGCTTTATTTTTTTATATTTTAATTTATTATAGTTATGTATTTTATATATATATATATATGTAAAATGCAGTGCTTGGCATATATCAGTTGCTCAACTGATTTATATTGATTTATTGAGCAACAAGTTCATAAGTGAATAAAAGAATCTTTGAAAATTTTCTTAGAAGTGAAGGCGGAGGGCTGCTTCCTATATCTTATGAATCTTGGCCCAAGATCACACAAGTGGTAAGCAAGGACATAGAGTCGGAGGACCCCGTGTTTGCCTCAGTTTCCTGATTTGTAAAATGAGCTGGAGAAGGAAAAGGAAAACCACTCTAGTATCTTTGCCAAGAAAATCCCAAATTGGGACACAAAATGAAGAACGGAGAAGGTAGAAAGATTAATTTGTCAGCCCTTGTGGCCTTGTTTGTTGGGTTACTTCTTTTGACCCCAGGTGTGGCTGGGAGGTGTCTTGAGGAGGCTCTGTCTGTTCTCTTAGACCCCAGATCTACATGACTTGTGTGGGGGGGATTCAGAAACCCGGTGAGTGCCAGTTTCCATGCCTGTCTGCACTGCCCTTTTGCTGGAGGGCTAATCCTAGGTGCTGCTGGCTCTTCACTCCAGGAAGTCTGAGGTGGGAAGGGAAAGCTGGGAGGATAATCTAAGCTCAGATGGAAAGAACAGTCTTTCCTTTTTAAAGACAAAATATGACTGTGGCTTAACTCCAGGTGAGGCCTGGACTGACCTATTCAGCTGCAGCCCATCCACAGGAGCCTTTGCATTTGTGATACGCCACGCAGGAGGGGACATTTCTAATCAGGCTTCAGGCACATGACCAGGCATCTGGGACTGTGTGTGATAATGCACTCATTGGTACTCCAGTGGCCTTTGAGAATGAATGTGTCTCCATAGGCACCTAACTCACTAGCATGAAGGGGCTTAGGCTCCAGGGAGGGCTGAAATGATGCACTTGAAATCCAGTCCTTCTCCTAGTTTGTAATACTAGTCAATCCCCTGCTTGTTTCCCTGTCTGAAATGGAGATGGTTGAGCTCAGAAGAGTATAGTGAGGGATTGTAAATGCCCTTTAATTTTCATTCACACAATATATAATTATAAACATTTTTCGTTATCATGGTCACCAGAAATTGTTTTTTGTTTGTTTGTTTTGTTTTGTTTTGTTTTTACCCCAGGATAGCTAGGAGCTAGGTCAGCCTTTGTAATTTCTTAAAAGTCATTTTATAAGACAATTTTGGAAAAGAGAGGGGATCCCTTGTGATGTTCAGAAAGACTTTGCAGAGATGGTAGAAACCATTTCAGAGTTTGGATTTTGAGGTTCTGACTTCAGACAGAATTTCAGACACTTAGTACTTGTGTGACTTTAACTCATTTCATTTCTTAGGACCTCCCTGGACAGGTTAGGCTCAATGACCATATGGTTCCTTTTTTCTCTACATGTGATGTTCACCAAAAACACTGTTTTCTATAGAATACAGACTTCTTGAAGGCAGGAACTATTCGCTGCTGCATTTATATGTATAGTGTCTGACACAAACCAGGTGCTTAATAAAAAGTTATTGAGAAAATAGGGGGTTAGGATCCAGGCACTCTTATCCTAGATGTGTCACAGACTTACTGTGTGGCTTTGGATCATAGGTCTAGAGTGGGAAAGAACCTTAGAGGTCCCCTAATCCAACCTCCTCTTACTTCACAGAAAAGGAAACTCTAATCCACTTGGGGTTTTCTGGGATAATGTACTGGGATGGCTTGCTGTTTCCTTCTCCAGGCTAGCTTAAAGATGAGGAAACAGGTAAATAGAGTTATGATGTGTCAAGAGGCCACATTTGAACTCAGGTCCTCCTGACTCTACTTCTTATTATCCACTGTGCCATCTAACTGCCCCATTTAAAAATAGTAAACATAAAATGGAGAATTTGAACTCAGTTCTCCTAACTCTGGAACCAGTATGGTCTTCACTGATCCAGAATGCTGCCTCTTTTTCTCTTTTGGCTTCATCTGTATTGTTGAGAGGATTGGATTAATTGTTTCTCAAAGACACTTCAAGTTCTAAATGCTGTGTAATGCTATTTCTCCTTTCAATCCAGACTACAATTTCCCTTCTTATTTTTAGCAGTTGTTTTTAAAAATACCTGAACACTGATCATAATTTGCTAGTCTTTACCAATACAAATATTTACTTTCTGGAAGCACTGTTGCACGAAATGCCTAAACTACAGTCTGAGCAACTGTGGGAATATTAGAGGTCAGAAGGCTGACCTTTGGGTAGCTGAGTATAATAAAACCTCTCCTCGACCCTTGTTGTCTAGAGAGAGAGATGGCAGAATGGCCATCCAAGACAAAGTCCTTTTGTCTTTTAGAAACTATCATTTCCACTGATAATAATAATGCTGAATGATTCCTTTTTCTGGGAGATTACTGCCATCCTTCCCCTCCCTCTTGGGGGTACCTAGCTAACTTCAAACTGTAAAATATGATTATGAACCAATAAGTTAATTAGTGGGTGCTTATTAAATGGGGACAGCTAGATGGACTAGGGATACAGCAACTGGTCTAGAATTAGGGGGACTCGGGTTCAAATGTGAGCTTGGGCAAGTCACTTGACCTGTTTGCCTCAGTTTTGTCATCTGTAAAATAAGCTGGGGAAGAAAATGGCAAAACCAGCCCAGTATCTTTGCCAAGAAAACCCCCACTGGGCTCACAGTAAGTTGGATATAAGTGAAGCAAGCTATTGAATATCTGCCATGTGCCCAGCACTGTGGTAGACACAGTAGGGCATATGAGTATAATGCCTGGTTCCTGCCCTGAAAAATAAAAAAGTAAAGATTTGCAGGGCTTTCAAAGGAGCCCTGGATCTGTTATCAGAAGTGCTGCCTCTGTTCTTTATATGTTTTTTAACTACATATATATATATATATATATATATATATATATATATATATGTATATTCATATGACTACATGTTGACTCCCTTATTAAAAATGTAAACTCCTTTAGAGCAAGAGTTATTTTTTTGCCTTTATTTTCCTAGCACTTAGCATAGTGCCTAGAATACAGCAAGCATTAAATAAATGCTTATTGATTGATTTCTTGATTGATCTTCTACCTTTCATTTATGTGACCTTACGATAATTACTATATCTATTCAGGTCTTACTTTATGTGTCTATAAAATAGGAAGGTTTGACTAAATGACCTCTGAGGTTTCTTCCATCTCTAACTCTTGACCCTAAGTATAATCTCCTAACAAGGCTTTTTTTTTTCACTTGTTTGTTGTAAGATGTGTTAAGAGAAGGGAAGAGCATCAAGAGAAAGGCCTTTGAAAACAATTGTAGAAAGAACACAAACCCATGAAAAGATTAAAGATAAGTTCCATGTCACCCAAGACAACGCAGATCAGTTTCTAAGCTAGAATAGTTGGCCCACTTGTGTAAATATATTTTCACCATATAACAAAATTCTGTTATAATCAGAGGATCGCAGGATCATAGATATACAGCTAGCGAGGGGAGACCTTGGAGTCTTTCTATTTAGTCCAACTTTCTCATTTTACAGATGGGAAACTGAGGTCAAGGGAAGTAAAATAATTTGCTCAACATGACACAGGTAGTAAGTGCCAGAGGAACTTGGTCTTTTAGATTTGAGGCATTGTTCTTTTTCCATATACTACAGTGATCTTTGTAGTTGATTTTAATGTGCTATGACCAGTGGGAGTCCTTACGCTTTATCTTCACACAGAATACTATCTATTATGGAGAAGCAATCACTGTCCTCTTAGGAGCTCTGGTACATGTCTACAAACCTCTCATATGATGTGCTATATAAAACCTACCAATGAGACCCAAACCTTTGTCCACTGCTTCTCCTGTCTACTTCTAGGCTTCCCATTCAGGGAGAGATGTCTTCAGGCTAGACTCCATTTTTGGAGACTTAGTATTTTAGAACTGCCTACAAGACAGCTTATTCTCATCTTATAAATTTAATATTACTAGTTTTTATAACCCAAATGACATTTACTTTTTAACAAATAAACAAATGCTAACTGCCAACTTCCTCGGTGGGACAGATGCGAATCAGCTTTAGCAAGTGCATAGATGACATATCAAAGAATACATTGAGTAATCCTTCCCTCACTTAAAGCTTTTTCCAGATCATAGACAAATACATGGAGCTGTCTAAAATAGGAATCCTTGCCACAAGTTTATTCTTAGAGTTAAGGAATTTGCATGTTGTAGCCAGGTGAGTATTTGTATAAGACTGCTGTGAAGTTGGGAACTAGGGGAAAGTCATCTTCTATCATAAGGCTAATTGTAATGGGAACATGCAGGGAAGATGCTCTGGGTTGATTTATTATTTGCTATCGATGTGGCTATGTTTTAATTTTTTCTATACAAATAATTTAGTTGTAAGGACGCAGACTGATTTTTTTTTTTTTGGCAAAACAGTTCTAGTTAGCTAATTTATTTTTCAACTTTAAAACATCAGCATTTTATAGATCTGAATTTCACAATGTGAGGATGATTGCTACGTACAATTTGCAAAATTGTGATTAACCAGCCCCTGCTTTGAGTCAGTTCTCCCTAATTCACAAAGGCTTCCAAGAATAGTCTGCACAAAATTCAGTTTGCAAATTGCAGGGCAGATTTTTAGAGGGCAGTTTAAAGAATGAAGTCCTAAGGGTTTTATCTATATTTATATCTCTTGTTAAGCCAAACCCTTATGTAAATGTTACAATCTGTAAATAACAAGCAAGAGCTGCTTTCTTAAAGGGAAGATTGCATCTCCATTTTTGAGATGTAGCAAAATTATTAAATGACAGAATTGACTGAAAGGCAAGTATATTTGGAACCCACTAATAAACATTAATCTATATCATCAGCTGTATTTGTGTGGGTATTTAAAGGTTTCAAAGTGTGGAGACCTTTCAGTTTACAGCTACATTTCTCTCAAATTGAAAAACACTGCCCTTAGTGATGGCTTGGAAAAAAATGGGGATGACTGTTGTATACTTTTACTTTTTATAGCCATTAATGTTGCAGTAAATCTTGTATTATTGTATACAGTCTAGATTATTTTTCATTCTTTTGCCTTTGGACAGGAAAGAAATTACTGGCTCCCATCAGTGTTATTGGCAATCGCCATATTTTGACATCTGTTCCTTTCTAAACATTTTACCAACCTTGATGAAATGTAGTTTAGTGTTAGAAACTGACTTGAAGAAAAAATTGGATGATAAAAAAATAACATTGATTAAATACCAGAAGTAATTTACCAATGACTATCAATATTTTGAAGGCCACTTCAATTTATTTTTTCTTAAATCTAGATAACTTATAGAAATTTTAATCATGTTTAATCTTTGAATTAAACTGAATTAGTGGCTTCTCATTTTTAAATAGATGTATAGTGGACTCATTCTAGTCAATTTTAATCAAACTCTTTGGGCTCTATTCATAAGGAATGTTTTCGATCCTTCTCAGAGAAACCATGTAATATACTTTCTTCTAGCAAATTATACTTTCTCAATTCATTAATTTTTTTTATTCCATTCCCTTCTTAGAAGAGCACACGGCTTCTTACAGGGTCAGGAGATTCTAAAAGATTAAAGGGCAGGGTGATAGAGATATAGCAATAGGAGGACCCAGACCTCACTGTGTGGAACAAAGACAGGACTGGGCAAATTCTGGACCTTGGCAAAATAGCTTTTTTCAGGCAGTGTCTACATACTTAAAAATAAATTAGAAATTTTTTGGATTATTCAAGCTAAGGAATGAAAATATGGCTCTGAAATTATTCAGATTGATTTGAGCCATTAGACTCTGTATCTCCATTTAGCCTGTGGCAGAATCAGGGCACTTAATGTTTATTTTATTGAAGGAATGGTGGATGCCAGTTACAATGATTAAAGTGAGCTTCAAATTTATCCCAACGGTGGCTACAGTTCATTTCCCAAGCCTCCACCAGCCATCTTGCAAATATATATGACTGGTCTAGAGTCTATAAGCTCTATGATAATTTGCTGTTCTTCAACTGTGAATACCCAGTTCCTAGAATTGCAGTTTCACAAGAATTCAAACTGGAAGACACCTTAGAGTCAGCAATTTCCCACACATTGTTAATTTGAATTACCTTCCTACAAAGTGGATGCAGGAGAAGGCAAATTGATTCTTCTAAAGTAATACAATGAGTTGGTAGAGGAGCTCAAATTGGAACCCAGGACTTTTAATTTTAATTTTTATTTTGTACATTGCCAAATCTACATTAATCACTACTGAAAATAAGAATGCTGCTTTTCATGACTAAAGTAAAACACTAGTTATTTGCTACAGAGAAGAGCAATTAGCAAACTAATGAATTAGGGTTCTTTTTATGCTTGATAAAGGGAATCACGTATTTTTAAAATAACATGTTCCCCCACACACACTTGATTAACGCCAATAGTGACTATGAGGAAAAGAAAATTTGTTTGTATTTCCGTGTGTATTTGAATTTAATGTCATATTTCTTAAGGACACATTGTTGTTATGATATATTCAAAGGAGAGATATTAGTCTGGTCTTTAGTTGTGATTTTTAAAATTTTCCACGCAGAAAAAATTATTGCTAGGGACAAATTCAGGAGGTATAAGTTATGACTTCTATTAGAAATAGAAATTTAGTTATCTTATTGTTATCTTGGTTTAGATTCAATCTGTTAAAGAATTTTCAAAGTTCAAAGATTGTGATTTTTGCTGTTGGTTCCTAGTGTTCTGACATCACATAATCTAGTGCTTTATGGGGCTATCTTATGCATATCCCTAGGATCTGACTGACTGACTGGAAACTTGTGTGACTGGAACTGACTTGTCCACACTCAGTTGTTTTCATACTGCTGAGTGTACTGGGATCACCTGAATGACAGAATGGGTGTGATGAGGATAAACAAAAGTAGACACTGAAAAAGAAAGAGATTTCTTTGTAATATGAAACAAAGTCCATAGAATAGTAGAGTTCTACCCTGCTATTAAGGAATGTTATACCTACATAATTAGTAATCGTTTCTATAGAGCCTGACTTCCACTTGGAAGGCTCCCCCTCCTCTAACACAACTCCTCCCCATCCTGCAGTGCCCAGATCAAGTCCACTGCCTGCGTGGAACCTTTTTTGATCATAGTTCTATGACTTTCCTTTGAATTTTTAGGATATTTATATTACATGTCCTATTCACAACTAGTAATGGTATTACATTCAACGAACTAACCAATAAATATGTGTCAAGCATTGTACTAGTCTTTGGGCATACAACGGCAAAGACTTTATAGTTCCTGCCCTCAAGGAGTCTGGTGAGACAATAATGTACATTCAAATAAATATATTGCCTCCTAATGGTCTGGGTTATGTTTGTGAGATTGTGTTTTCCTATAGGGCCGAGACTATATTCATCCACTGACCATCTTTGTAATTTTGTAATTTTTTCTTAATACAAAATATCTCTCCTGAACACCATTTCTGCTTATATAGTGTCACTGTCTATTAGAATGTAAGTTTCTTGAGGGCAGGGATTGTCTTTGATTTTGTATTTGTATGCTTAGTGCTTAGTACTGTGATTGTCATGTATTAAACACTTATTAAATGCTCATTCATTCACTCACTCATTCATTCCTTCTCTTGGATCACTTATAACACTGCAGATTTCTGGGTATATATTAAATGCAAATTGAATTTCTTTTTTTGCTGAAATCACTTTGTTGCTATTTATCCTAAATCTGTTTGGAAAAGAATCGCTTTTAACAAGTAGAGTCTGGTTGTATATCTGGATGTATACTTTTGAATTATCAGGACTTGGAGTGGCTCTGCATAACCTTTTCCTCCTCCTTTCAAGCCTATAATTCTTTGTTCATTCACACATGGTGTCTTCTCTGTAGAAGCTCACCTGTTTAAATACCTGCAGTTACTAGTCAAGAAAAGAGATAAATACCTAACAGCTGTATTGGTCCACCCTGGGATTATTGCCTTCTGGACACAGTTTTCCCTATCTCATGTGGCTCCCACCTGGGACACTTTAAGGGAAGAAATACTGAGTACTTAATGGGAGGATTTGTTGGGGTTCAAAGCCATAGGAACAAAAAGCATGCTTCGCGTTTCACGAAGCACCTTGTGCTGGGAGAAGACCTGGGGCTGGGCTTTTTCTTCTTATAAATTGATTTTGATATGCTCTAGGCCCCTTTGCCAATCTGCTGCTTCTTTGAATATGCAGAATAAGAAAAAAAGAGAAAAAAACCAAGGAGATGGAGTGGTGTTGGGGGGAAAGGAGGGTTTTAGTCTGTCCTGATTTCGACTTTGATTTTGAATGCTCTCTCTCCCTTGCCCCCAAATTGTTTTCTTTCCCTATACTAATTGCTGTGCACATCTGGAATGTCATAGACACTCTAAAGAGAACCCAATAACAGCTTCACCTGTAGTTGAACAACTTGACAAAAAAAATATCCAAGATGTATTTTTTTCGTTTTTCCCCTTTTCAAATTTGGAGATTTGTGTTCCTTTAAGAAATGGCTGGACATTGCAAATGTACCCTGTTCAGCCATGGTATAAACTCCTCTTTCATCCATTTCTTTACACACATATATAGACACACATACATCCCCAACACGTACACAACACACACATACACACACACACACACACACACACACACACACACACACACACACTCCGTCTCTTCTAGGCACTTAACTCCAGACCAGCAGCACCCTTGCTATTCTAGTCCTGGATCATTCTTGAGTAGCTAATTTGCCCACAATCAATAATTTTATTCTTTTAAAGAAATTACTGAATATTTCTAAGTGTATGCATGGGGAGGGGAGAAAGCACAGTTTGCATCATTTTAGATTTAAGGTTGTGGCACTGTATTTAGAAGTGATGAATAATTAATTCCGATTGAAAAAAAATAAACACATGCAGTCAGAAAATGATTGAATTGGGGGGGGTGATACTTAGTGATTAAAGCTTGGAATGGACAATAACAAGGAGAAAAGCAGCAGCATTAAGATGAGGTAGAAATAGGGCTGGATTTAAAATGATCAAATATTCCAGGACCACCTCACACACTTCTGAGCCACTAGATCTTGGAGCCACATTAACTGGAGAAGTCAATCTCTTTGAGCCTCAGTTTCCTTATCTGTAAAATGGATAGCAATATCTCAACTACCTCTTTTGCAGCTCTATGGTGAAGCTCAAATGAGATAATGCATCTAAAGTACTTTGTAAACCTTAAAGCTCAAATAAATGTCAACTATTATTATTAGCACCTTCCTGTGGGGCTAGCAAGGGGCTCTCATTTGCATCTTCTTTTCATGCATTTCTCCTTCATGCTGACAGTTAATACTTCAGACTTTAGGGTGCTGCTCAATTGGCAATAAACCCCAACCAGTGCCCTAAAAAGCAAAATTCCCTATTTGGTATGTATTTCTCACTCTTTCTTTTTAGTTTGAATTTCTCTATTTATTAATCTAGAACATTTTTAACATGTTTTAAATTTTTTTAAATTAAAGCTTTTTATTTTCAAAACATATTTGCTGGGGTGTACTGGGATCACCTGAATGACAGAATGGGTGTGATAAGGATAAACAAAAATAGACACTGAAAAAGAAAGAGATTTCTTCATTTTTGCAAAATCTTGTGTTCCAATTTTTTTCCTTCCTTTTTCCCTCACCTCCTTCTCTAGATGGCAAGTAATCCAACATGTTAAATGTGTACAATTTTTCTATATATACTTCCATAATTATCATGGTACACAAGAAAAAACAGATAAAAAAGGAAAAAATGAGAAAGAAAATAAAATGCAGCAAACAATAATAAAAGGTGAAAATACTATGTTTTGATCTATAGTCTCCATAGTCCTCTCTGGGTGCAAATAGCTCTTGAAAAGAGCCATGCTAGACTTATTTCTTAGTCTTTCTACCATCAGGGTGCCCCTTTTTGCCTCCCATTCCACCCTGCACTCATCAATCTGCTACACTAATTCATTCTAAGATGTGGAGTGGATAATATCTTAATATGGTGTAGGGGGGTGATGTTGATTTTGATAGGAGATGAACTCCTAACCTAGAAGAAAAAATTACTCAAGCATAGAAGTTCAGGACTCAAAGGACCCGTAGAGGTCATCTCATCTAACTTTCTACTCTATGCAAGAATCTCTAACATCCACGACAAAATCTCTTGGAACTCTTCTGTGGTAAAGAATCCGTCCTGTCTCATGGCAACCCATTCCATTTTCTAGGTTCTTGTGGTCTGAAAGCTCTTTATATTTGTTGAGCCAAAATCTATCTTTTATTCACTTCTATCCATTGGTTTTTGTTTTCTGGGGAGCCAGAAAACAATCTGTCTTCCATATGACAGAAATCCATGGATAATGATCTATTTCCAACAGTGTGACAGGATGCTGGGGTTTTGCTCCCCAACCCTTCACTAACCACACAATATTGGGATCCGCCTGATAATCCTGGAATATCAATAGTCACTTCAGTTAACAGATCATTTAGGGTATAGAGAGATTTAACCCAGTTCATATTCCTGCTTCTGAAATTTACTTTTTCTTAACAATGGGAGAATAGATGTAGGAGAGGGCTTTTCTTGATAAGTATTTAATACATTTTGTTGAATTGAAGTGAAAAGTCCGACAATAATTACGAATGTGATATTTTCAGACAAGTCTGAAAGTGAAGATTTTCTTTTGTCTCTGAATTTTAAATACACACACACACACACACACACACACACACACACACTTCTTCCTCCCCCATCCCCCTGTCCCATCCATGCTTAAATACTAATGGGCTTATTGTGAGATATGGGCAAGTTCCTTTCTGTCCCTGACCTCAGTTTCCTTACCTGACAAATGAAGTCAGACTGGATTGTCTCTGGGGTCCCCTCCCTCTCTGGCTGACTTCTGGTTCCATGATGTGTGCGGTATGACTGCACTCACATGCCTGTGGGCCATAGTACATACCTTCTGTTTTTCTTACTAAATCACAAACAGAAATTGAACTCGGGGTCACACATGAAGTCATGAGTGTAAGTTTATTTTTTTTCATGTGGAGTGTTCCTTATTTACAGTCAAAATCCCCTAAAGATTAAGCTTTAAAAAGATTTACTAGTGCCGGGGTCAGATGCTAACCTTTGCCATGCCTGAGGCAAGAGTTCAGAATTCAAAGATGGTAAGGGGGCTTTGGAAGGGGACTTTGAAGAGGTCCTTGTCCTCTTTTTTATGGAATAGCTGCACAGACAGAACAAATGCTTTTGATTCCATAACCCCACATGCGAAAGGGCGTATTGAGGGCATGGAAGATGCTCAGGGGTGGCAAGGTTGAGGCCTTAGTCATAGGATGATGGTATCCTGCAGACTAACACTTGATAGAAAATGTCTTTGATGGCCAGGCAGATTTTAGAACTCAGATTCAGAGTGAAATTTTCCATTCAGTCCCTGGTCAAAATCTTTTCTTCCCCTTGACTGCTGGGGTACAAAGTCTCTGGGAGAAAATCTACTGTACTCACTTGGGCTTTTCTAGGAAAGTCTTTGATTCAATCATTGTCAGTGCTTTGAATATTCCATTGTCTCTTATGAGAAGTCATTTTAAATCTATGTCTTTATAAGAAAGAAAAATTGTTCCCTATATTACTGGCCATCTAGGAAGATGTGAGCTGTGCTGAGATTTAAAAAAAAAATTTTGGAAGGGGAGGTGGGATATGTGCAGTTCAATTTCCTGTTCATTCCCATCCTTTTGTTTATTGATTTATTTTTAAAAGGATCCATTCTGGTCAAAATGTATGCAAGAGAAGCCCACTTCCTCTCTGCCTGTGTATATAAAACTCATGCTCAAGTCTGGGGGATTTATGCAGATATATGAAAGAGGCCCAACCATTAGACTTGGTCTGAAGGAACTCTGTGGGGCCCCTCTGAAACTTTTCTCATGATTCTTTCCTCAATTGTGCCACTGCTTCATTCACAAACAAAACGAGCTGACCGAGGACTACTGGGCCTCCATTCCCCCACATCCTTTCCAACCCAGCCTCTCTGCCATGATCAGCTATTTTATGAGTAAAATGGGGTGTTTCCTGGGCCTGCATTTCATTTTCACTTATAATTATCTCCACATAAGTCTTCAATTTTGGATTTTGAATTGGATACACATGAACACTGCCGTGCATGTAAAAAGATCAGTGACAAAAATCACAAGATATTTGCATACCGTAATTATTCCCTAAGTTGGGCCCAGCACGTCTTTGTTTGGAAGGCATGGGGACCGGTGTGAAGTGAAGTGGTCAGTTGTCCTTAGCCATGTAGCAGGCTGGGCATTAGGTGCTGGGTTGGGTTCTTCTAAGTGAAGAAGTATGTCTTTAGCCTGAATTTGTTACTGAGAGACAAGCTGTTTGTCTGCCTTTTTTTTTTTTTTAATCCAAGGCAGGTTATTGGTCCTGGAATCTTCATGCCATGGGCACAGTGGGAAGAATCGGAAGCCATAGTGCCCCAGAGGATGGGGGAAGCTGTTTCTATGCCAGAGGTGCCCTTATGGATTTCCTAGTGCTCGTATCTCCCCTGGCATGTTAAGTAGCTTTGAGCTCCATTATAATCCATCTGTAGGTCTTTATTGAACGTCTGTCTGCTCAGTGCTCAGTCCTATAGAACACCGAGTGGCTGTAGACAGACAGACGTCCCTCTCCAAATCCAGCCATTTCAAAATGGTTCTGCAGAGCAGAGGAGACAGATGTGCCCTCTGTATTTTGGGCACAGCATGGCAAAGCCAGAGACTTCTCTCAATTTTCTGAGGATTGAGTGGCCAGGGCAGAGGTACTTTCATGGAAGAAAGAAACCCTCGTTGATAGAGCCAGAGTTAGTCATGAATTAGAACTGCCTCGGGGTAGCTTTAACTTATGCACTGAGCTGGTGCTCCTATCATAGGCAGCATACCACAGAAACCACAGCCTCCAACTATGATACCAAATGAACTCATATGCTATTAGAAAGGTTGCTTGTGTAATCCATTCGCGGGGCTTTATTCCGCCCTTGATCTGCACATGGAACTCGATGGGAGTTCTTTGCAATGGCTAGAGGGTAGGACATGGTTCTTAATAATCACTTGTTCAATAAACAGTGATGTATTATTCTGGCTGTCCACGTATCCCTAACTAACTGCTCAAGTTCGGTTGAAATCATTTTGTAATGCAAATAGTTATTTGTACCACATGTGAGCTAGAAAAATAAGGGATCGTAGGTCTAGAGCTGGAGGGGATCTCGGGAATTGTTTAGTGCATCCCTGTCCTTCTAAAGATGAGGAAACTGAGACCTGGAGAGGGTAAGGGACTTGCATTAGACCACATAAGTAGGAAATATCAGAATTAAAAACTTAATCTCAATCTTTTGAGTCAGTGAGTAAGCTTACTTTACTTTCTTTATCCCAGTGCCTCTCAATTCAGTACGGACAACCTATAAGAGTGAATAAAAGTGTGATTATAACCGTGGACAACATGTAAGAAAAAGGTTAGGAATGCCCTTCTTGCCTAAGTGATCATTGAGGTGTAAATTGGGAAGTGGCTCATTCTGTACTATTCATGAATGTCATAGCAGGGCTAACATTGAACATCATCTTAACTTGCTCCTTCATTCTTACACATGGGAGAAACTCAGGCCCAGAGAGGGAAGCAGCTTACCTAAGGTCACAGAGCTAATAAATGGCAGACCTGCATCCAGAACGCAGGTCTGCGATCTCTTTGTTTTGTATTTTGCTGCTGTTTCCATGATGTCACGGCTTTCTCTCGTTTCCTTCTCTGAGATATAAGATTTTGGGCTGGAGGGAAAATTAGATATCATCTTGTCCATCCCACTCATTGTATAGATGAGGAGACCGAGGCTCTGAGGGCCAGTTTCAGAGCCTGAGGTCAACGAGGCTGTAAGTTAACAGAAGTGGATTTGAACCCTGGCTCCTGTTCCAAACTTAGCATGCCGTCACTTTTTTTCATACTTTAATTCTGGTCTCCCAAAACCCATCCCAACGCCCATCTACAGAACATGGACTTCATCCAAGTCTGCCAGGTCTTTCTCTGAGACCTTTGTGAGGCTAGGAACTCAGGACTGCTTTGAAATCAGGGACTAGCAGATGTCTTTAGCTTTGTTCACATTTGGATTCTCCTCCATCACCTCCTCTTTCTTCTTTCATGCAATGGAATCTCAGAATATGAATGATGAAAGACATAGGAATGTGGGCTAGGTTCTGATGTGGTTAGGTGAGGAGATATCTTTTAGATATCATGTATAATGGATTTTATTTAGGGTCTGATTTTAAAATGCCTGTATGTGGAGAGAGCCAGTCTTTATGAAAGAGCACCTCAGATGTCAGAAGGGGTGAGAACAGGGCGTCTCTCAGCCATCTAAATAGACGGACACCTGTACTTAGCAATATCTGAGCTTATGTGCTGCATAACTTCAGAAGGCCAGAACAGAGTCTTTATTGAGCAAGGTCCGAAAGGATTGAAACAATCAGCTTATAGGGAATATTTTTACTTCAGAGGAATGTGGTTTTGTTCCCTGAAAACATATCCTTTGCATAGAGTACAAGCATAATCCTACGCCAACTTTGCCCTTAGAGTAAAAATATGCTTAATAGGAATTTCAGGGGTGGGTTGGAGTGGTGGGGGCGGCAAGGGAAGAATCTATTTCAAGCCCATCCAATGGAATATCTACTTATAGATGGAACTGTAAGTGAATAATGTTAATGGAGTTCTGTTTTGTAAAGTGCATGGGACAACTAATATAATCAAGCTCCCATAAAAGTGGTGATTAAATTACATTTAAGAGAAGACCTAATTTATGACCTTTAAAGAGTAGTTTTCAGAGCTGTCTCCTTGATGGGTATTGTAAAGTCCAGGTTTTGTGCACTGAGAAGTCTTATCAGGCTCATCTCCCCGGCTGCATTACTGCACCTCCATTTGGGCTACTATGTATTTTTAGGGTCATGTCCATATTTCCATTAAAACACATATTTTCCTGGAGATTTATTATGCTAGTGGAAAATTTTGCTCTGGGGTGTAACTTAGCTCACCAGATCTGCACAGGGGAGAGATACTTTCTCCACCAAATTTCTGAAAAAATCAAAATTGATTTGGGTGTTATTGAACTGTAGTATCTGATTTCTTTTTAATGGGGATTGAGCAGACGAGACAAAAACATTAGAGAAGAATATGCTTCTGCTAATAATTTATTTTTAATATGACAAATGTTTCTTTTCTGGTCACTTCCTATAGATAGGAAGCATTGGTGCCTGGACTGTGAATTTTTTTTTTCATAGAACCTGAGACTGTTGGAATTGGGGGGAAGTGAACTTTAGATTCATCTAATTCAGTCCTATATATTTAATAGATAAGGAAACTGAGGCCTCCAGAGGAGATTTGACTAGCCTAAGGACATTCAAGTTATAAGGGACAGAACTCAAACTTAAATCCAAATTCTCTTCCTTTAAATTTAATTCTTTCCTTTCTTTTGTGCTTGGACTAGAGAACTTCTGAGATTGCTTCAATTTTTGAGATTCTTTGATTTGAAATTGCTTACCTCTTGTCCCACATTACCTTCTTCTGTCTGATACTGATTCGTGGCACCTACCACAATGCCATGAGCTGTGCAGGCATCCTAGTGATAAATGTTCTTTGTGCTTAGAGAAGCTGTGATTGTGAACTGGAAAACAGTGCTTAAAGAAATCCCATATAAGTATTCCAGTTTAAATAGTATTTAAGTTTGAAAATCACCTTCGGAGGACCTGAGTTCAAGTCTTGCCTCTGAATTTTACTGCTTCTGTGATTTCAAACAAATAATTGATCTTGATGGTGGGTTTCTTTATCTATAAAGTAAAGAGGCTGATGTAGGTAATTTCTGTGATTCTTTTTAGGTTTAGATCTATGATTTCTAGGAACTTTGTAGGGCATAAAATATACAAAGTTTGTGTCAGGTCATTCTCAAGCAATGTAATTCATCACTATTCAGTTGAGAATAGGCAGTGATATTAGTTGTCTTTTTGAGTGGACCCCTTTGAAGATTCTTTGGTTAAATCAATTAATCAGCAGGCTTTTTGAGTAAGTGGTTAATAATTTACAGACAGGAGACTAGATATAAAAGTCGAACAGTCCCTGCTCTCAAAGAGCTTATGTTTTGCTAGGATCAGGGCTAGGATAGTGAGAATCTAGCATCCAGTACAGTCACAGTTAAGTAAATATAGGGCATATTCAAAAGAAATACTAAGCTATTTCTGGGGGGGAGGGCTCTAGCACCTACAAGAATCAAGAAAGTCCTCTTAAAGGAGATGCCACTTGAGCTAAACTTCGAAGATAACTTAACAAACATCAAGAGTTAGAAGTGAGAAAGGGGTGTATTCCAGGTGTAAATGAGGCAAGAGATGGAATTTTGTGCAGAGGGTAAAAGTCAGTGGGCCAATTTAGTTAGAATGTAGTATACAAAGGCGAGTAAACAGCTCTAAGAGCTAGGCTGCAGCCAGATTTTGATGGGTTTTAAATGCAAAACAAAAGGAATTTCTATTTTATCCTGGATCTTCTTAAATGGGTGATTGACATGGTTAGTTGTGGTAAATCAGAGGTAATCCTACTTTTTACTAGCTATTTATACTTATTAAAAGAATACTATATTTTTTTTGGAAGAGAAAAGGGAAGGTGGGAGGAGGGATGGCAATGATCAACCTCATCCATATTCCCGGAGACAGGATGGGGGATCTGGGCACAAGCTGTTAACAGTATAGCAGATGGACCAATATCATTTGCCTTCATGACAGATTACTGTTTCTTATTGAAGAGTTTCTGAGACCACAAATCATTGATTTCATCAATATCAGTTTTAGTAAACCTTATCTCTGGTCTGATAAAAATGTGTATTGAGAATTAGCTAACTCTGATTTTAAGTAAAGCATGGACCCATCCCAGAGCAATGCATCAAATATGCTGACTCTGCCTCTCCCTTTAGTGTATTCTGACATATGATGGAGTAGACTGATAGGATAGGTATTATATTTTGAGTTATGTCTAGGATATGTAGTTAGTTTAGAAACTTGCAGTTTAATGTAGGTGATCTTTTGAGGACTCTACTATCTTCTTAGAGGAGACCTAAAAAATGAAAAGGGGTTTCTGTGAATCAGCTTACATTTCAATAATTTAGAAAATAATAATTCACATTTCAATAGCATTTCATTTGACAATATGTTTTTCAAAACAAGCCCATGAGGTTACTGGTTGATCATGCAAACACTGTTGACACATTATACCTAGAATTCAAGAAAATATCTGACAGTGTATTTCATATAATCTTTGTGGACAGGCTGGAGAAATATGGGATAAGTAATTGTGAAATTAAGAGGATTTGGAACTGGTTGAATAGTATGATTCAAAGGGGAATGACCACTCATGGTTAGATGTCACTTGGAAAGGAAGTTTTTCATAAGCTACTCTAGGGATTTGTCTGTGGCTCTGTGCTGTTTAATATTTTTATCAATGACCTGGATGGCCTTTTTATAAGATTTGCAAATGACAAGAAACTAGGAGGACTACCTAATATTTTGGATGATAGCCAGTATCCAAAAAGCTCTCAATAGCTTAGAATGATAGATTGAATCTAATAAGATGAAATTTAATAGCAATAAATGTAAAGTCCTATTCTTGGGTTGAAAAAATGAACCCCATGAGTATAAAATGATCGAGCTATGTCTAGACGGTAATTTGCATAAAAAAGATCTGAGAGTTCCAGTGGACTGAAATCTTGATATGAATCAACAATAAGAGAAGGCAATCAAAAAATGAATGTAATCTTAAATTGCATTAGGAGAATCAGTGTTTAGATCACAAATCGTAAGTCTCCCTATACTTAGTCAGTTAACATTTATTAAGCACCTACTATATGCTAGGCACTTGGCTAAATGTTTAAGAACACAAAGAAAGGCTAAAAACAGTCCTTCCCTTATCCCACATCTGGAATACATATTTAATTCTGAGCGCCACATTTTAAGAAGGGCAGTGATAGGCTGGAAAAGCCTGACCAGGATAAGGAGACTATACTAGAAAGGTTAGTTAATGTGAAGAGGCCAAGCATTTTAAGCTGAAAAAGAGAGAATTTAGGGTATCTGTGAGCACTGGAGAGAGAATTATTTGAAGGGCTGCCATAGAGAAAATTGATTAAATTTGCTCTTTTGGGTTCCCAAGGACAGAAGTAGAAGTGGTGAATGAACAAAAATGAGATAGATTTAGATTTGGGGTTAGCATAGATTCCCTAACAGTAGAGACATGCCATTGGGACATTGTTCTTTCCTCTTTGTTGGAGGTCTTAAGACAAAAACTGGAATGACCCTTTATGAAGAAGGTGTTATAGATGAAGTTCTTACTCAGCCATGGGGTGGACGTAACAGTTTCTCAGGGTCTTTCTAACTCTGAGATTTTGTGATTTTGTGAGGCAATTAGTACATACATAACTGTCCCTACCCTATAGCTAAGAAAACTGGAAGTCCATAGATGGGGGAGTGTTATGTGCATGGTCATCCAGTAAGAATAAGAGGGAAGGATTTAGCTCACATCCATTGATTTAGCTCCAGTGTTCATTGCTCTACACTGCACTCATTAACAAAAAATTATTGAGGACTTACAAAGCCCTGAGCTGGCTATTGGGAGGAGCACCAAAAAATCCACAAAACACCATCATGCCCCCAGAAAGCTCTCAGTGTTCCAAAAACAATGAGGTGCACTTAAAAGAGCTTACATAAAATAATTGTCATCAGGGGTGAGAGAGGACAACTCACCCATTCCTGCCCTTCCCAAATCTGTGATCTGTGGGTTTGAGCTTTGTGAGGGAACCATCACGCACCAAACACAAAGAACTTTTATGAGCTAGAAGGGACCATATAGGTCATCTTGCTCTACTCCCTCATTGCTACACATTGAGATGTGTGGGCTAGTTTGTTAAATGTCAACAGGTAGAGCGATAAAGTTCTGACCTGGCCTTGGACCCAGAAAGACCTGGTTTAGTCTTGCCTCTGTCAGACTAGCTCTGTGACTTAAGAGCAGTCACTTAACTTCTAGGCAACATAAAAGTTGAAGAGAAGGCACTGAAAGCATAAAGAGAATTTCCATACTTAGGAATTTCCTGGACCAGTGAAATCTCAGATCCAGTACTTTTTCCTAAACTTTATTTTGTCAACAGATCAAAATTTGTTTCCATCTTTTCTTTGATGATCATAATAGTGGGCCTGAACAAATGATCATTTGGACTTTTTTTTTTACACCCTTATTCCTAAAGATAAGAGAAAAAAAACCCTTCAATGTGCCTTACCAGTTGCTTTGGTGAGCTAGAAATCCTTTATGAGGGCACAATTTCATTTTTAAAAAATTCCTATCAGATTGGAATAGTCCAAGACAATTTGCTAGTTTGCTGCTCAGGAATGGAAATCCTTTAAAACCTAAACATGGATCCCTAAAAATAAAAGCTTATAAAGTGGAATGGAACTATATAAGATCAACCCAATTTTGACAAAGGACAAGTAGATGCTTAAGCGTTCAATAATAGTGTCTTCCTTCCCTGGGAGAACCAGGAATAATAATTTTCATAGGTAGAACATTGATATTATACTCCAAGTAGAACCTTAGGGGATGTGAATTTGTCCACAAGCAAATACCTAGCAATTACAAAGAAAAACGTGAACAGACTCTCACTTGCTGAGTACTCAGAAAATCAATCAATGAGTTTACCTATACCAAAAATCAATTTTTATTAGAGTGACAATTTCTTAGACCACCTTGGAATTTTCTACAAATTTCTGTGAGGCAGAAATCTTGACAATCACTTGTCCACTTTACAGATAAGTAAAGTAAAGCATCTAGATATTGATCATCTTGTCCAGAATTAGAGTTTGGATTTACAGTATAAAGGATCAGATGGTATAATGTGATAGAAATGACAATGGGTTTTGAAGTCTGAAGACTAGGGTTCAGATCACAACATTACCACTTACTATCAGTAAATCATTAGAAAAGTCATTTTTTTGCATCTGGGTTCCACATTTCCAAGTGTAGGAGGTTTGAGTGGATGGTTTCTATTATCATAATCAAATGGAATAATATTTTTTAAAGAGATTAGCATGGAGCCAGACAAACAGTAAGAGCTTAATAAATGCCTGTTCCTTTATCTTCTAAGGTTTCTTCTTGTGCTTAATCTATGATCTTAGGATAAAAACTTTATCCCTTTTGCCCATGATCCAGTCACCCCTATGCCATGTGGGAAACAATATGGCACCATAGAAATAGAAGCAGAGTTCACATCAGATCTAGGTTTTCCTTACAGACTACTTACTACCCGGTTGTAGACTGAAGCAAGTCAGTAGCAACCATAGGGTTTTGGAGTTGGAGGCTCTAGTGCTCTTAGTCCAATCATTACCTTTTATAAATAAGTCAATTGAGGCCTAGAGAGGGGAAAGGGAGTTCCTTGAGGTCACATACATAGCAAGTAGCTGAGTTGGGATTTGAACCAGACCTTCTGACTCCACATCTAGTGTCCTTTCTACTGTATCACCTTTTTCATCAGCTTGATTTATCTGAAATTCAGCTTTGACTTCTACAAAGTGGGATGATCATACTTTCTCTGACCTGCTTCACAGAATTGCTCTAAGGTTCAACTGAAGTAATGTCTGTGGAAATTCTTAGAAACTCACTATTTGTGTAAGTATATGATAATTTTATGATGATGATGAATATGATTATTTTAATAAATGTTCTTATTGTTTATTCACTTTCTAGTTGTGTCAAATGCTTTGTGACCCCATTTTGAGGTTTTCTTGGCAAAGATACTGGAGTTGTTTGCCATTCTTTTTCCAGCTCATTTAAGAGATGAAGTAAACAGGGTGAAATGACTTGCCCAGGGTCACGTGGCTAATAAGTGTCTGAGTTGGGATTTTAATTCAGGTCTTCCTGACTCTAGGCCTGACACTCTATCCACTGAGCCATTTAGACACTCATGATATAAATACTCTCCATAATTAATTTTAAATGTTTACTATTTTTGAACAATATAGCCAAATTTTGAATATTTCAAAATGGGATAGGGATTGTATGTTGGAATGGGGGCACATTTGGTGGATTTTAACTTATCCAAGGTAGAGGAAAGCCCATAAGGGACTTGAAATAAGGTTAGATAAGTTAGTCTTAGAGGGTCATAATTAGAAAGGTTGGTGGAGCTAGAGAAGATGGAGGACTGATCAGAAGAGGGATATGAGATCAGGAGGAAATTCCCTTTGAAAACAATGGAATTATAGGAAATACTGCACAGGACTTGGGGTTTTGGAAAGGATTAAGACTTCCCAAATCAAGGAGAGAAGATGTGCCCAAGATCCAGTGGGGGGGCAATTCTTATCCTTTGACCATTTATCAATTGGAGAATGGCTTGATTTCTTATAAATTAAAGTCAACAATTCTTATAATAAAGGGACATTGTGGGAGACAGCTAAAATGGAAAAAAAAACCCAGTAATCCAGGTCTTCTTTGTCTCCATTTTTATATTTTGTATACCTCTAGGCCACTGTTTGGGTTGTCCCTTATACTGGTATACATTTCATACTATCTTTTCCCCCTTTTTGTTTCCCCCATCGCTGCCAATTGAAATCTCAGTCTTCAAAGCTCAGCTAAGATCTTTCCTCTTCTTTGTTTGTTAGTTTCCCATATCTTCTTTTATGGAAGTTCTTTCTCTTTCCCTGCTGAATTCTCATATAACTCTCTAACTCTTCCATGTGTCTATCACACTCTTATTTGAATTATAATTGTTTATAGAATCACATGATTTAAAGCTGTCTGACCTTTCATTTTACAAATAAGTAAATCAAGACCCACAAAATGTAGCCCGAATCCAAGGTCATGTGTTTCAACTAAAAAATCCAAGGTTTTTCTCATTATATCCCACTATCTGGAATGTACTTGTCTCTTCTTCCTAGGTCTTCCATGAGGACAGGACCAAGCCTTTATTCTTGCATATGCATCAATGTGCACACTGCATATAGAATAGACTCAATACTACTAAGTGAAATAAATTAAAAGTTGGCAATCTGGTCTGCTTAGCTTAAGAGAAGAACAAAGTTGGTGAGTCAGGGTCAGCAGTATGAAGATCTTTCATCCCCGATTGTGTTCTATGACTTTTGTCCTATTACCTTTTCCTATCTCTTTTTCTTCATGTGTTTCTAGTTGTTGTCTATGTTTCTGCTTCTTGGTCTCTTCGCCTTGTCTCTTGTCCCATCTCCTATTTACTGACTCTTTGCAAGGATTTTGGGCCACGTGCATTGCTTTCCTTCCATATTCATCTTTTCTTTGAATTTCTATTTGCTGACCTGCTTCTTATACCATAAACGACTTGGCATCTTTTTCTGCTTGATTCTTGGTTCTCCCCAACCTCCTAATAATCAGGGGCTCCTCACAACCAGATATGATTTGGTGATCGAGGATGAGAGCCCAAGGTTCTTGTTTCAGTGTAGTAAAACTAACTTTGTGATTGCACATCACAATTAGCATTACAGTCGAATGCCTGCAATCTTTGCCAACTAATGTCTCAGAGGAGCCTGTATTTCCCACACCTGGTGCTTCCTCACATGAATTGCCGTGTTCTGAGGCCTCCCTGCTAAGCTGGAGAAGGGGCCTCCTCCTGGCTACCATAGTGGGCACTTGGTGAGCTCTTGATCTTAAGAGCCTACATCTTCCTCTTTGTTCTTGGATGTTGCACTTGGGAGTTAGTTCCTATCCAACTTTCTTAGGACAAAAAAGACTGAACCAAATATGAAGAACTTAGTTTTGTTCTTCACAGATTAAACCATTAAAATAGCCACTGGGAAATAGCCATCCTGATTCCTCTTAAAATTTGGAGAGATCTTTACTTATTATTCTTTTCCATAGCATCAAGACAACCATCAAATTCTGGAAAAAGTCATCATTTGAACCAGTGGTTCTGACTTTGTTGAGGTAAATTCTCAAACGGAAAGATATTTTCAGAGTACTCAGCTGTCAGCTGTCCCCTCCACTTCCCATTCCTCATAGTTTTCTATTCTCTTCCCTGGTCAGTTGTGGATCATAGCTTACAAATTGTGTCCTTGACCTAGAAAATGGTTGCATGGCCCAGTGGACTCGAATGCTGGATTTTCAGTTAGGAAGAACTGGGTTCAAATTCTATTTTTAAATACTCATGAACAGATATTTCAGAACCTCAGTTTTCCACCTCTAAACTGGGAATAATAAGATCTTCAGAACCTGTATCATTGAGTTTTTGAGAATCTTAAATGAGATAATATATAAAGCACTTGGCCAAATGATGATAATAGTGATGATGATGATGATGATGATGATGATGATGATGATGATGATGGTGATGATGGTGATGGTGATGGTGATGGTGATGCACTGTGCTAGGAGTCAGGAGCCTTGGATTCTAATCCTGGTTTGATACAGATTACCTGTGTATTCCAAGCAAGTCAGTTACTCCCTGAGACTGAGTCTTTTCCATTTAAAATGAAGATGGTAATATCTCTATGCATCTCATTTGCAGAAATTTTCAGAATAAAATTTGATAACAAGTGTAAGATAATTTTTTAAAAAATGTATTAAAATGTTATCTGCTCTTAAGCCATTCTCATTAGGTAAGGATCTCACAAAATCCTTATTCAGAACTGACACTTTATTTCAGAGTCTAGTTCATGAATGAGTTCTAAAGACAGTGACAGTGATGAACTAGGAATTCAGACTTTTCCCCATCAATTAATCAATTAACCAATTAATCATTCAAAAGTATTGAGGATCTGCTAGTCATTCCACCAATCTAATCCAATCCAACCTGAACCAATTCAGTATAATTCAGAAAGCATTTATTGAATAACCAATGCATTAGGAGCTAGGAGATTGGAAGAAAAAAATCCAAACACCAATAAATAATCCCTACCCTCAAGAAACTCACATTTTACCAGGGATGGGGGTTACAGTATGTAAACAAATAAATAGAACCATGATAATCTGAGGAGGGAGAGAGTTTCTGTGCTGGGTAATCCTTTAGGGGACACAAAGAAACCGCTGTCTTCAAAGAGTTTGTAGAATTCAGAGAGTTGGGAAGACAAGAGGTAAAAATACCAAAAGTTAGATAACAATAAAGGATTTAAATAGAAGCTAAAGACAACAATGGAAGACATGTCACAGGGCAGTGCATGATTAATCACCACGTTGGTTGTGCCAACCATAATTGCTCAGAGGAGTTGAGGGGAGGGAGAGATCAACTCCAAATGGGGGTGGTTAGAGTAGGGGTCATGAAGGAGGTAGGCGTTGAGCTGGGTTTTAAAGAGCAGAGGTAGCTAGGGAGGGTGAGGAAGGCCTGAGCAAGGAGAGAAAGGCCAGAATCTGGGTTTCTGGGAAGGTGACAAGACCAGCTTGACTGGAATGGAAGATGGAGTGGGAAATCAGGTTGGGGAGGTGGATTGGTATTCCACTTCAGAGTGCCAGACCTAAGAGAATATGACTTTTAAAGTTATTTTAAGGTAGTGGTTCCCTTCCCCTCCCTCATATTTAATTATGAATGAAATAGCATTTGAAAAACTAGAGCTTTTGATGCCATGTGGGCTGCTTCTAAAATAGCTCACCCTAAACTTCACTAGTGATTAGTATAAGGAAAGTGCAGCTTGACCCACCGGAATTATTCATATCCTTTGTATTGGAACTATGAGGCTGCAACAAAGTTTAGCCAGTGATTTCTTGGATCCTCAGTGATAACTTCTTCTAGCACTTCTTTTAGGAAGGCTCTGATATGGAGATTTCTATCCCCAAAGGCCTGGCTTGTTGAGCTGGATTATATGGGAGTCCCAGGAATGTTACATTGTTTTGTACTAATTGTTAAAAGTTCTCTTTCTTTGTCCATTCCCCTTTCTGAGTGAATATTTGGCCCAGACCCACTCAGGACTGGAGGTATTAAGTACCCAGTGGGGATATTAAGTAGGAAAAAAACAGGCCTACATTTCTGTATTATTAGGAGAGCCCAATGCTGACCCCATCTCTCTCTGGGTGATCCTGACAAATAGAGTTGGGTGAAGATGATGATGGATGGCGTTTCCATCTCCTTGCTTCTCCTAAATATGGTCAGTGTTTACCCCAAACCCTGTCCATAGTCCCTGTCTGCATCAACTACAGAATTCAGCTTGGCTGCCCCTGTGGCCAGGACTTTCCTGGCTCCTCCTTTGCTGGACTTAAGATAAACCCTCATTATAACTGAGATTAGCATTAGTGAGAAATAAACATTGTTTGGCGGCTACTGCAAAGACCAAACAGCATCTCCAGCATATTTATGAACAGGATATACAAAATGCTAGTTGTCATATTTTCCCCTTTTCTCATATCCCATTTCTCACAATCATCCTCAGATCCTGAGAGTATGTGGGGAAGCCAGTGGTCTGGCATGAGCCCATGCTTCTTTCTGGGCACTTCATGAAATATGGTTTCTAGGGTGGGATGTTCCTTCACCAAATAACTTGGCCAATGGGTGGCTTTTGACTTTCTTCCATAAAGTCCAGGAGAAGTCCAGTGTCTCCTGCCTTGGGTGACAGCTGTTTTCATGCAGCTGCTTCCATATAGTCTGGAGCAATTAGAAAAGGGATTCACTTCTGATTTTCTCATGGAATCTGTGTAATGTCCTCCCCTCATAGACCCCTGTCGATGAAATGAAGAAAAAATGCATTCAAGTTCTCATAAGAAGAAACGGGATCTTTAAGGATCCTTCTCTCATCTCCCCCTCTCCTCATAGTTGCCAGAGACTAGGATTTCCAGTTGGAAATCCTGCTTAGTTGGAACGTTTACAACATCTCCTAGTAGTAACAGTAAGGATCTCCCATTGACCAGTGGCGATCCTAGGGGTCTGTTTCATTCCGACATATACATAGTCTTTGCAACACATTATATTCTAAAGGTGTATACATGAAACATGGACAGACAATATTTGAGGTAAATCAGGGCAAGAGAGAGAAAAGATAATTTTACCTTGTTTGTTCAAGCATTCGTCTGTTAAAATCATCTGAGCTCAGAGGGTTTGGGGGTCACCCAGGACCAGCCTTGCCCAGAAACTCAATAGGTTGTTGCTTATATAATGTGATTTGAGGGGTGCTAGACCCCTCTCCACCCACTTCGAATGCC
>NC_133618.1:477908815-477913815 GCF_048593235.1 Sminthopsis crassicaudata | reverse complement strand
CCCAGCATTCCTTACCTTATTTTTTGCTAAAGTAGGGAGTTTGTAGACTATTTCTTTAGCCACAAGACGGATACCTTCCTAGCCTGTTTTCCTGTGTCATATGCTGGTGCATCCAACAGTTCTGCTTGCCACTTCTGCTAGACATCTGGTGCTCCCCTCTCTCCTTTAAGCCTCTGCTCACCTTCATCTTTATAGCTGAGATGTCTTCTCCCACAGCATCTTCACCTGTTGAGATGCTACCCACCTTTCAAGGCCCACTTCTGATGTTATGTCCTTTGAAAGTAGATTTAGCAGAGATGTAGCTGTCTTCAAGCACTTCAAAGGTTCTCAGGTAGGAAAAAGATCAGGTTAGTTCTGCTTGGTCTTCGAAGGGGGAAGTAAGCTCAGTGGGTAGCAGTTGTAGGGATGCCAATTTTGGCTCTATGTAAGAGCAAACTTGCGGACAATCAGCAGGATCCCAAAATGGAATAGCCTTCTTGGGAGGTCTCCTGACAGAGGCTGGATGACCACTTGTCAGGGACTCTGTAGAGGGAGCTCTTGATTAGGACTAGATGGACGCAGGTCTCTGCTAATTCTGAGATTCTGTGAAGTTTCCCCCAAACCCCCAGCCTGAAGTCATCTTTCCCTCTTCTGGATCCCTATGGAGCTTTGTATCTCTCCTTTGTACTTATCACACACTTATGGTTGTGTCACATCTGATTTCCCCATCTTGGCTGTCAATTTAGTGAGGGCAGGGACCGCTGCCTTATCTTTTAGCATGGGGTCTTGTACATTCTTGGTTTTAAGTCAATGTTTGTTGAATGAATAAATGCCACTAATTTGCTTATTCATTATTTCCTATGTATTCAAAGAACTTGGATTACTAAAATATAATCTTTGAAAGGTAATAACCTTGAGGATATAGCCTAAGAAAACATAAGTATACACATGCCTACAAACACACACACATTTAGAAAGTTTCCTGAGGTATTGAGACATTTCAGCAATTTGCCTAGTGTAAAAGGTCAGTATGTATCAGAAGCAGAACTTGAATTGCAATTCTTCCTGACTAGAAAGCTGGCCCACTATTCAGGATGCCATGCTATCTGCCTAAGATTATAAATTTCTGAACATTTGCCAATCTATAATGGTAGAGAGAATTCACTCACCGGGAGTTCTCTATGCTAATGAAATCACATCTGGCCAAAAACAAAGTAAATATAAATACGCATACAGACATATCTTTGTATGTATATTGGACATATGTCTATATCTATATTTACATCTATATATTTCTATGAATATATCTATATATGTGCCTATGTATATGTCTATATGTGTATATTTGTGTGTGTATTTATATATTTTCTTATGTAAACACTCATATTGATAAGCAGTATAGAAGTGGATAGATAGAGAATTGCTTTCAAAATGAGATAAAAAATCCCTGAGTTCAAATTCTGCTTCCTTAATTCCTGGCAGATTACTTGCCCCAGCCAGCTTTCTAAGATGCATAATAATTAGCAGCTATTTTGGTAGATGAAGTTCCCTCATTAGGAGTTCCCTGAATTGAAGAAATCCCAGGTCTGGACACCAATACATACATGCATGTATGCATATAAACTAACTGAAAATATCATAGTTAAGGAAAAATAATAACTGTAAAGATAATCATATCACATCAAATCAACTTTGATTTAGGAAGAGAGCTGCTGGACTTATTTAAAAGTAAGGATTGTAAGTTTTCACCACTTTGTTTGTTACTCATAGTGTGCCTTTGAGATAGATATTCAAATTCTCCTTACCTTGACTTTGCTACATGGGGATCTAGAAAATGTTAGCTGCTGATTCTAAGTATATGATGGGGAGCCTGTAGCAAGAAGGCCCAGAGAGTTTCTGTTTACATGGTTCACCACTTCAATACTTGATCTACTGACTCCCCAAATTCCTTCCCCTTCACTTCAGTACTTAGACTTTTAGACTTGAATTAATTCTGAGGCCAGATCCTAAAAGAAGACTACTTGTTCTCAAGCTGGTTTTTGAAGTAAATTCCTTTTTTGGGACATTTCCTGACTGTGACCAACTTAATTTATAAGATAAGGTGTATAAAGCATTTTGTAAACTTTAAAGAGCTATGTAAATGTTTGCTTATTGTAGAAAGTGAGGTTTTTCATCATTTAAAATACCAAAGTGCCAAAACAAATGGGTTTTGCTGCTGACAGATGTACGTATTAAAGGCAAGAATTTGGGAAAGGTAGAGAGAGAATATTCTTTGTTCTGGCTCAAGACATTGCCTTGATAAGTCTGAAACAGCTGTCTATGATCTCAAGTCATGCATAGAAGTACAAAAAAAAAAGATTATTGGGTAATCCTTAAGAAATGAAACTAGAAACTAATGATAGGTAACAGCATCCTAAGGAGACTACTGTGCCCAGCAGGAAACTAGAGCAGGAATGTCCAACTAAGATTACATATGTATTTATGGGAAAGTGTACCCCAGTTTTAAAATATTTTTATTATAGCTTTTTATTGACAAAACATATGCATGGATAATTTTTCAACATTGACCCTTGTAAAAACTTCTGTTCCAACTTTTCCCCTCCTTCCCTCCACCCCCTCCCCTAGAAGGCAGGTAGTCCCATACATGTTAAAAATGTTAAAGTTTATGCTAAATACAATATATGTATACATATTTATACAGTTGTCTTGCTACACAAGAAAAATTGGATTTAGAAAGAAGTGTGCCCCAGTTTTATGGAAGGAAAATTCTATTGTTATTTTACTTTACTTTATTATTGTATACTTTGCTTTGTATCATCTGACTTGTTAGAGGGGAAAAAAGTAACACCATTGGTGGGGGCTCATGATTTTTGAGTGGATATAGATCCAGATAACATCTTGAACCTGGTATAGATATTATGGAGGCACCACATGTGAGAGGGGATGCTCCAGTTGTTATATGGTAATGATAATGATGATGATGGCAGATTAAAATAACTTCATTAGAACACATCGCATTTGTGAATAACAGACTTGACAACATCATCAAGAATTCATCTGGTCCAGACATCTGAGATAGCTAGATATTAACTCTCTTTTCAGAATGCTCATAGCATTGGTAGGAAGTCTATTTCATTACCTTACTATCCTAAACTTAAAAGGAATCTTTCTGAGGTCTTAGATCCACCTCACTGAAACTGAAGAGTGAACACAGATATAATATAAATGTTCACTGACCTTATTTGGACCATGAAAAATATCTTACCAAAGAAAACATTTCCTAAATTTTTTTCTCTATCTCTTTAAATCCAATTCCATCTTTAGATTCATCTCACTGCCGCCTGTGCCATGGAGTTTTCCCTGACTACTTGAGTCCCTTAATGTTTCTTTTTTCAGAACTCTGAAAGTTATAAAGAGGGCCTTACAGTTTAGTATTTAATTTTGTATTATTCTTGAGCTATCTTACAAGTGTAAGTCTGGCCTTCCCAATAAGATGGTAAGCTTCTTTGGGAGCTTATGTGGTGAAGGCAACGTGTCTTCTCTTTTGTTTCTCCTGTAGCAGAAAAATGGGCATACAGGAAGCATTCAATAATACTTATTAATTAATTGAAGGGATA
Source organism: Sminthopsis crassicaudata (assembly GCF_048593235.1). NCBI lineage: Eukaryota > Metazoa > Chordata > Mammalia > Dasyuromorphia > Dasyuridae > Sminthopsis > Sminthopsis crassicaudata. Next base: position 477,910,219 of record NC_133618.1, on the reverse strand, counting down.
CTATCATTTGGATATTTTAATAATTCATTCAACAAATGTTGTCATAGCTCGATAGCAAATCAGAATCCTTTCACTATGCCTTACTAATATTCTCCAGCTCTTACTCATGCTTTCAGTTGTGAAGTTTATAAAACATGGAGCCATAGAATCAGTGACAGGAGCCCAAGGAAGCAAGGCTGGCCTGAAGTGGGGTTACTGGTATAAGTATAACTGCTCTGCGGCTTTTTGGCCAGAATGAGGGTGATGGAATCTGAGTAGCAGTTTCCTTCCAGGTTTCTCTACCCACAATATTAGATCTCAGTGCCCTGAGTTCTGGCTGGCCAACCTTCTGATGACTTTCAGAGGCTCTGAGCAGCTCATATCTGGGGCCTATCATTCCAACAAAACAAAAAAAAACACTTGTCCAACTTGCTTAAGGTCATACAGTTTGTGTGAGAACTAGGTAGGACTAAAACTGGACCATGATTCAAGACTCCACCCAAACCAAGACTTCCTTCCTTTTTTTCTTTTTCTTTTCTTTTTTTTTTTTCATTTAAAAAACAGATAAGACTTGTGATTTTGTCCCTGTCTGGGGAATTTCTCATTAGGAACTTCCTCTGTCAATGCAGGTGAGTTATCTTCTCCACAACTCATTCACTTAGAGAGCTGCCTAAAGAACTGAGAGGTTAAGTTAGTTGCCCAGGAGCATCCAGTTCATGTCAGAAGAGGGACTTGACCCTAAATGATCCTGCTTCCAATATTAATTCACTTTCTGCTCTTCTCTATTCTCCCTCTCTAGTGTTCTTTCTAGGAGACGCTTCTGCCTCCACAAATTAATGAGGATTAGAAGTATGGTTCCCACGTTGTTATGTACACAGTAGGCATCAAACGTTTGTTGGATTGAATTGTACATTTAGTGTCTTATCTCATGGAGGAGTTTTTAAAAATGTGGGAATTTTTGTTCATCAAAATGGTCATAGAAATCAATGGGAATTTATTTTAGGTGGTTTTCTGTTGTGTATTATTCCACATACATGCATATGCCCTTCTGCTTTAATAAATTTGAATCCTGCACACAGGATTTTATATGACTCAATCAATAAATTTCTTACCCTACTTACAAACAGCCTGCTCACATCCCATAGCTGCTGTTGGGGCATGCTTATTTGGAAGCCGTATTTCTTTCTGCTTCTATCACTTTAAAAATCATTCCCAATTCAGATTCTCTTAAAAACATCTTTTTCCCCCCATCCCTATAAAATACTCACATTAAAAACAGCGTGGTTGTCCTAGACCAAAACTGCCACTTCCTTCTTTTAAAATGCAATCACTATTCAAAATATTCACATTTCCAATTTAGGAATCATACTTTCCTCTCTTCTTCCACTACATACATTTCCTCTCCTTCTCCCCTCTCCAAATGTC
>NC_133618.1:477898815-477903815 GCF_048593235.1 Sminthopsis crassicaudata | reverse complement strand
GGGAAGCTGACTTTATATGGGTGTGGGTGAGGAGAAGAGTAGGGGGGGAGAGAATACAACATGTACAACATGGAAGATCTTTGAGTAAGGAATTTCTATGATCAGATCTGTATTGTAGTAGTGTCAATTTGGCAATTTAGTGGAGGACATTGAAGAGAGGAGATCAGAGTTGGGAAGATATACCAATGATCCAGGCTAGGAGCAATGAAAGTCTGATCTAGTGTTTAGATTGTGTGTGTGTGTGTGTGTGTGTGTGTGTGTGTGTGTGTGTGTGTGTGTGTGTGTGTGTGTGTGTGTGGTGTAAATGGTATGGATATAAGAAATATAAAGGTAGGGTTAACAAAGATTGTATCAGACTGGATTGGGGGGTAAGCCTAAGGTTACAAATCTGGATGACTGGAGCAATCACTGTGATGCCAACAGAAATAGAAATGTTTGAAGGACGTATGAATTTTTTGGAGAAATATTATTTTAATAAATTCTATTGACTATATAATCAGGCTCATTCCACAGGTGGAGAAAGTGAACCATAGGAAAGTTAAGTGGCTGACTTACTGATTATTACTTTTGGACTAGAAGGTGGGGGAAATATTTAAAATTTAAAAACCCCTAAGTGTATGGGAAATTGAAGATGTTCACTGACTTTCAACCTTGCACACTTGTCACCAATACATTATCAAGGTGCACTTCCTTTTTTCTCACCTGGTATTTGCTTATTCCTCCTTACACTGGACAACTGCACCAACTTTTTCACTATTCTCTGTCACCAAAGTGTGAATTTTAAGTATTTAACCTTGGCATACATTAGACCTCTTGTAGGAGAAAAAAACAATTAGCTGAAGCTCTTTGGGATTGTTGATGAAAGTGCAGAGGTTTTCCTGGGTGAGAAAATGTACCTTTACACCTTGGAATAGTTTTTAGGTCACATGAACTGGGACTAGGCCCATAGATTTATATTAAAGAATGAATTCTGTTGCATGAAGAACTAGAAAGGGAACAGTTACATGGGGAAAAAGAACTTTTTTATGCTTCCTCTTTTAATATCATCACAAGTCTTTCTATTTAAGCAAATAGACATTTCACAGGACTAAACTTAGACCATTTCCCCATAGATTGTATGGACCAAAGAGTTAATGTCATTGTATTGATGTCTAAGTAAAGTGCAATAAAATGTGATTAGTTGGTTGAAAATGTGTAACTTCTCAGTAGTTTAATTCAATCCTTGAGCCATTCACAAGTCTGAAACTGCATTGACATAATACTCATTTCCGCCCATTCACAGAGAACCTGATGTAGTCAAAAGGACAGTATGTATGATCGGGCATCTGGGTGGATAAGTGGATAGAGTGCCAGGCCTGAAATAAGGAAGATTCTTCCTCCTGAATTCAAATCTGACCTCGGACACTCACTGGCTATGTGGCCCTGCCAAGTCACTTAATTCTATTTGCCTATGTTCTCATCCGTAAAATGGGGTGAAATGAAATAGCAAATCACATCAGTGTCTTTGTCAAGAAAACCCTAAATGGGGTCATGAAGAGTCAAATACCACCAGAAAATGACTAGACACTAACAGTATTATCTGCATCTATTAAGATCTAGAAAAAGAGAAGGGAGTCATCCTAATCTATGATCTTGGGGAATAGGGCTTCTGAGAGATGAGGCCATTTGTAGGGAAAGGAAGGAGTGCTATTTAATTGGGAGAACATTATTCTTCAGAAAGATGGCTCTTTCAGCCAGGCAGAGAAAGTGTACTGGGGGTAAAAGAGATTCCAGACTTCCAGGTGGAAGGTCTTTGTGCCTTTTTGTATCCACAGTTTTAATATAATCTTACAGAAGTAAATGGACCTACAGACCATATCATTTAAGGATTAATTAAGGAGCCTGAGCCTGTTTGGCCTGAAGAAGAGAGAAAAATCAAGAAGCAGGGACAAGTAACCATCTTCAAAATAGTCAGCAAAATGATATGGTAGAGAGAGTGCTGGACAAGAAGACCTGAGTTCAATTCCAGTCTCAGACTTAGACTAACTGTGTAATCTTGGTAAAGGGAGTGAGTTAACTCCTCATCTGTAAAAAGGGATAATAATTACCTTGCTGTGAAGATTGGCTGAGATGTCATATGCAAAGCACATTGCAACCTTAAACTATTATGTAAATACTACCTATTATTATAGTTATTCATGAGTAATTTAAAGGCCTTTTTCATAGAAGAGCAATTAGATTTGGTCCACAAGGTCCCAGTAGAACCATGAACAACTGGATGTCGAGATTGCAGACTCAACATAAGGGAAAACTTACTAATAATTAGAATCATCTAGAAATAGAATGGATTGTCTAGGGAAGTAGTAAGTTCCTTTATTTTTTTTTTCTTTGTAAAATTTTATTGTCTTTGGTTTTGATGTCACAATCTCTCCCTCTTAGCTCCATTCCACTCTCAATAGACAAAGATATTTTCTTTGTAACCCAAATTCAATATATTTAGTCAAAACCAATGGATGTAGTTATGAGATCTGATCATGTTAACCACATTGCATAGTTGTAGTCCTCCACCTCTCTACTGTGAGGATGGAAGTGTAAGCTCATTATCCCTTTATAGGACTGAGGATAATATTATAATTGATCAGAATTTGACTTCCTTCTAGTCTTTTTTTCATTAACAATATTGTAATCCTTGCACACATTATTCTTCTGATTCTTCTTACCTCAATCTTCATCTATTCATCTAAATCTTTCCATTCTTTCTCTTGGAATTCCTCAGATTGGTAATTTTTGTGGCAAGCTGATAGTTTATAACATTCACATAAGAAAAGGGACTGAACCTGTGATTTTATTGATATCAGATATTCTTAAGTAAGGAAATTCCTGCTTCAAGGACAGGTTGGTACTTTCTCTGCAATTTATAGTTTTAAGGTGAGAAGCTGTGTCTTGCCTGAAGTCATATAGCCAGTATATGTCAAAGGTAGATCTTAAGCTCAGGCCTTCCAGGCTTTGAGGTCAGTTCTCTATTGATTCTCTCATATACCATGATATATTTATCCATCCCCCATTGGATACATCAAATTTGTTTCTAGTTGTTGTTTTGTTTGTGGGTTCCTTTTCAGTGGAAGTTTCAAGGAAAAGTTAGAAGATCACTCTTCAGGGATGTTATATATTAGATTCAGTGACCTCTGAGGTGCTTTCCTCATCTTTGATATTCTCTGATTTGTGATCTTCAGAACATCATGAAAACTTCAGAGGTGCCAGTTTGCTCACCTCTGAAACCAGGATAAAAATACTGACACCTAATTCACAAGGCTGTTGGGAGAAAAGTCCTTTCTAAATATTAAAGCATTTCTGGCATCCCAAAAGTTGTAGTGCCTTTTTAAGTTTTAATTTTATAAATAAATTAAAAAGTTACTGCTGTAAGACTTTTGCTGTTAAACTTCTGTACACATACAAAATCATTATTATTATCAACATTATTTAAATAAGACATATTATTATTTCTGATGATATAATCTTTGTCATTTTGAAGGTTCCAAGAAAATTTTAGATACTACCACCTTAGTAGTTTATTGGGTGGATTGCTTTTATATCTTTTGATCTAGATCTTCTAACTTTGTTTTAAATGAAGTTTCGTTATTAACGGTTTTCCATATTGAGGAATTTTCTGAACTTTTCAGAGCCAATGAGTTGGTTTCTACTTTGAAAAATGCCATCTGCTTTGAAATGGGGGTCAGTTTACACCTAGCTTCCCTGTTTGTGAAGTCATCAAAACTAATTAAAATATCTCTACAATAATTCTTGGGTTCTCCTCATCTTTTCCTTTTCATTTTTATGATTCCATAGGTCCATGGCCCTATAGCTAGATGTAGAACAGATATAAATGGTGGAACTGCTCTCTTTAACCAAATGATTCTGCAGATCCAAGAGATTCCATCTTGTTAACAATGGTATCTGAGAGATGTGAGTTTCCATTCTATATTGGGCAGCATTAATTCCAAAACAGTTGTTGTTATTTAATTGTTAATGCTGATAAGAAAATTGTCTAGCATGCAGAATGGGATTGTTGAGTAAATCTCTTCTATGATGGGCTTTAATGTAGGTTATAATTGGGTTTATTTTCTCTTAGTTAAGTCTTGACATCTCATCTTGCCATTGTTGTGACCCAAGATTCTTTTTAGTTCTTTAACTTTGATATATACCATTTTGAATTCCATAAATGCTCTGCTCAAGTAATGCTTCATAGATATAACATTTGACAGATATGGAATATTTTATTCTGTCCCATACTTTGTATTATTCACAGTGCCTATCAGGAAGTGTAACATGCAGCAGACATGTAATAAGTTTTTTTTTCTGATTGATTGATAGACTAGGTAAAGTCTAAATTTTAAGATTTCTTTAGGTTAACACAGTGCCTTACACACAGTAGTTGTCAAATGTTGAATGAATTGAGGTTTGTGATATTATTGGAGGCACTGTAGTAGAATAGAAAAATAATTGAATTTGGCATCAGAATAATCTGAATTGCAATACTGATTCTGTCACTTGTTATTTGTGTGACCTTGCCAATTGACTTAAAAAAATATCAGCCCAGCCTATCCATGAACAATTGATATATTTATTTATTTATTTATTTTAATCTGATTTTATTTGTGTGAAAAGTGTTTTGTAATTGTGTTCCTGGATTTGTCTTGGCATGTAGAGTCCCAAATATTTTATATTGTCTATAATTATTTTAAATAGAATTTTTCTTTCTATCTCTTGCTACTGGGCTACTGGCTTTGTTAGTAATATATAGAAATGCTAATGATTTATGTGTTTTTATTTTATATTCTGTAACTCTGCTATAGTTATTAATTGTTCCAATCAGTTTTTAGCTGATTTTCTAGGATTCCCTAAGCATACTATCATATCATCTTAAAAAGGAATAGTTTTGTTTCCTTATTACCTCTCCTAATTCCTTCAATTTCTTTTTCTTGTTTTATGACTTACTTTCTCTGGGCCTCAGTTTCTTCTTC